>NC_088417.1:102296700-102424200 GCF_034236695.1 Oncorhynchus nerka | reverse complement strand
CCTATGTAGTGCACTACTCTATCAACACAAATGGCCCCCTATGTAGTGCACTACTCTATCAACACAAATGGCCCCCTATGTAGTGCACTACTCTATCAACACAAATGGCCCCCTATTCCCTATGTAGTGCACTACTCTATCAACACAAATGGCCCTATGTTCCCTATGTAGTGCACTACCTATCAACACAAATGGTCCCCTATTCCCTATGTAGTGCACTACTATCAACACAAATGACCTCCTATTCCCTATGTAGTGCACTACTATCAACACAAATGACCTCCTATTCCCTATGTAGTGCACTACCTATCAACACAAATGGTCCCCTATTCCCTATGTAGTGCACTACTATCAACACAAATGGTCCCCTATTCCCTATGTAGTGCACTACTATCAACACAAATGGCCTCCTATTCCCTATGTAGTGCACTACTATCAACACAAATGGCCTCCTATTCCCTATGTAGTGCACTACTATCAACACAAATAGCCCCCTATGTAGTGCACTACTCTATCAACACAAATGGCCCCCTATGTAGTGCACTACTCTATCAACACAAATGGCCCCCTATGTAGTGCACTACTCTATCAACACAAATGGCCCCCTATTCCCTATGTAGTGCCCTACTTTATCAACACAAATGGCCCCCTATGTAGTGCACTACTCTATCAACACAAATGGCCCCCTATTCCCTATGTAGTGCACTACTCTATCAACACAAATGGCCCCCTATGTAGTGCACTACTCTATCAACACAAATGGCCCCCTATTCCCTATGTAGTGCACTACTCTATCAACACAAATGGCCCCCTGTTCCCTATGTAGTGCACTACTCTTTCAACACAAATGGCCCCATATTCCCTATGTAGTGCACTACTCTATCAACACAAATGGCCCCCTATTCCCTATGTAGTGCACTACTATCAACACAAATGACCTCCTATTCTCTATGTAGTGCACTACCTATCAACACAAATGGTCCCCTATTCCCTATGTAGTGCACTACTATCAACACAAATGACCTCCTATTCCCTATGTAGTGCACTACTATCAACACAAATGGTCCCCTATTCCCTATGTAGTGCACTACTATCAACACAAATGGCCCCCTATTCCCTATGTAGTGCACTACTATCAACACAAATGGTCCCCTATTCCCTATGTAGTGCACTACTATCAACACAAATGGCCTCCTATTCCCTATGTAGTGCACTACTATCAACACAAATGGCCTCCTATTCCCTATGTAGTGCACTACTATCAACACAAATGGTCCCCTATTCCCTATGTAGTGCACTACTCTATCAACACAAATGGTCCCCTATTCCCTATGTAGTGCACTACTATCAACACAAATGGCCTCCTATTCCCTATGTAGTGCACTACTATCAACACAAATGGCCTCCTATTCCCTATGTAGTGCACTACTATCAACACAAATGACCTCCTATTCCCTATGTAGTGCACTACTATCAACACAAATGGTCCCCTATTCCCTATGTAGTGCACTACTCTATCAACACAAATGGTCCCCTATTCCCTATGTAGTGCACTACTATCAACACAAATGGCCTCCTATTCCCTATGTAGTGCACTACTATCAACACAAATGGCCCCCTATTCCCTGCTCAAAAGTAGTGCAGTACGTTGCGGATCCAGGTCTGGTCATGGGATGTATAGCCAGACACACGTCACCATGCCCTGCAAACCTTTACGCAGCTTCTAACATATTTTCACCTTATCTATAGTTTGGAACGTAATTCCCTTTTCATGCACTTTCTCTCTATGGGTATTCTGACCTTCAACTTAAGCCTGCGAATAGCATGCTATTCACCCGCTATTCACCCGCTATTCACCCACTATTCACCCACTATTCACCCTCTATTCACCCACTATTCACCCACTATTCACCCACTATTCACCCTCTATTCACCCACTATTCACCCTCTATTCACCCACTATTCACCCACTATTCACCCACTATTTACCCTCTATTCACCCGCTATTCACCCGCTATTCACCCGCTATTCACCCGCTATTCACCCTCTATTCACCCGCTATTCACCCGCTATTCACTCGCTATTCACCCGCTATTCACCCGCTATTTACCCTCTATTCACCCGCTTTTCACCCACTATTCACCCGCTATTCACCCGCTATTCACCCGCTATTCACCCGCTATTCACCCGCTATTCACCCTCTATTCACCCTCTATTCACCCGCTATTCACCCGCTATTCACTCGCTATTCACCCGCTATTCACCCGCTATTTACCCTCTATTCACCCGCTATTCACCCGCTATTCACCCGCTATTCACCCGCTATTCACACGCTATTCACCCGCTATTCACCCGCTATTCACCCGCTATTCACCCGCTATTCACTCGCTATTCACTCGCTATTCACCCTCTATTCACTCGCTATTCACCCGCTATTCACCCGCTATTCACCCGCTATTCACCCACTATTCACCCGCTATTCACACGCTATTCACCCGCTATTCACCCGCTATTCACCCGCTATTCACCCGCTATTCACTCGCTATTCACTCGCTATTCACCCTCTATTCACTAGCTATTCACCCACTATTCACCAGCTATTCACCCGCTATTCACCTGCCATTCACCCTCTATTCACCCGCTATTCACCCGCTATTCACCCGCTATTCACCCACTATTCACTCGCTATTCACTCGCTATTCACTCGCTATTCACTCGCTATTCACCCTCTATTCACTCGCTATTCACCCACTATTCACCCGCTATTCACCCGCTATTCACCCGCTATTCACCCGCTATTCACCCGCTATTCACCCTCTATTCACCCGCTATTCACCCGCTATTCACCCGCTATTCACCCACTATTCACCCACTATTCACCCACTATTCACCCGCTATTCATTTGGGGTGGATATCAAATACGTGAAGGTGTGTCTACAGATACACTGTATTAATGGAGGTGTGGAGGAGGAGGTGTGTCTACAGATATACTGTATTAATGGAGGTGTGTCTACAGATACACTGTATTAATGGAGGTGTGGAGGAGGTGTGTCTATAGATACACTGTATTAATGGAGGTGTGGAGGAGGTGTGTCTATAGATACACTGTATTAATGGAGGTGTGTCTACAGATACACTGTATTAATGGAGGTGTGTCTACAGATACACTGTATTAATGAAGGTGTGGAGGAGGTGTGTCTATAGATACACTGTATTAATGGAGGTGTGGAGGAGGTGTGTCTATAGATACACTGTATTAATGGAGGTGTGTCTACAGATACACTGTATTAATGGAGGTGTGTCTATAGATACACTGTATTAATGGAGGTGTGTCTACAGATACACTGTGTTAATGGAGGTGTGTCTATAGATACACTGTATTAATGGAGGTGTGTCTACAGATACACTGTGTTAATGGAGGTGTGTCTATAGATACACTGTATTAATGGAGGTGTGTCTACTGATACACTGTGTTAATGGAGGTGTGTCTACAGATACACTGTATTAATGGAGGTGTGTCTACAGATACACTGTATTAATGGAGGTGTGGAGGAGGTGTGTCTACTGATACACTGTATTAATGGAGGTGTGTCTACAGATACACTGTATTAATGGAGGTGTGGAGGAGGTGTGTCTACAGATACACTGTGTTAATGGAGGTGTGTCTACAGATACACTGTACTCATGGAGGTGTGTCTATAGATACACTGTATTAATGGAGGTGTGGAGGAGGAGGTGTGTCTACAGATACACTGTATTAATGGAGGTGTGTCTATAGATACACTGTATTAATGGAGGTGTGTCTACTGATACACTGTGTTAATGGAGGTGTGTCTACAGATACACTGTGTTAATGGAGGTGTGTCTACAGATACACTGTATTCATGGAGGTGTGTCTACAGATACACTGTATTAATGGAGGTGTGTCTACTGATACACACCTCCATTAAAACAGTGTATCTATAGACACACCTCCATTAAAACAGTGTATCAGTAGACACACCTCCATTAATACAGTATATCTGTAGACACGCCTCCATTAATACAGTGTATCAGTAGACACACCTCCATTAATACAGTGTATCTATAGACACACCTCCTCCACACCTCCATTAATACAGTGTATCAGTAGACACACCTCCATTAATACAGTGTATCTATAGACACACCTCCTCCTCCACACCTCCATTAATACAGTGTATCTATAGACACACCTCCTCCTCCACACCTCCATTAAAACAGTGTATCAGTAGACACACCTCCATTAATACAGTGTATCAGTAGACACACCTCCATTAATACAGTGTATCTATAGACACACCTCCTCCACACCTCCATTAAAACAGTGTATCTATAGACACACCTCCTCCACACCTCCATTAAAACAGTGTATCTGTAGACACACCTCCTCCACACCTCCATTAATACAGTGTATCTGTAGACACACCTCCTCCACACCTCCATTAATACAGTGTATCTATAGACACACCTCCATGAATACAGTGTATCAGTAGACACACCTCCATTAATACAGTGTATCTGTAGACACACCTCCATTAATACAGTGTATCTGTAGACACACCTCCATTAATAAAGTGTATCTGTAGACACACCTCCTCCTCACCTTCATTAATACAGTGTATCTGTAGACACACCTCCTCCACACCTCCATTAATACAGTGTATCTGTAGACACACCTCCATTAATACAGTGTATCTATAGACACACCTCCTCCTCCACACCTCCATGAATACAGTGTATCAGTAGACACACCTCCTCCACACCTCCATTAATACAGTGTATCTGTAGACACACCTCCTCCACACCTCCATTAAAACAGTGTATCAGTAGACACACCTCCATTAATACAGAATATCTGTAGACACGCCTCCTCCTCCACACCTCCATGAATACAGTGTATCAGTAGACACACCTCCTCCACACCTCCATTAATACAGTGTATCTGTAGACACACCTCCTCCACACCTCCATTAAAACAGTGTATCAGTAGACACACCTCCATTAATACAGTATATCTGTAGACACGCCTCCTCCTCCACACCTCCATTAATACAGTATATCTGTAGACACGCCTCCTCCTCCTCACCTTCATTAATACAGTGTATCTATAGACACACCTCCTCCTCCACACCTCCATTAATACAGTGTATCTATAGACACACCTCCTCCTCCACACCTCCATTAAAACAGTGGATCTATAGACACACCTCCTCCTCCACACCTCCATTAAAACAGTGGATCTATAGACACACCTCCTCCTCCACACCTCCATTAAAACAGTGGATCTATAGACACACCTCCTCCACCACACCTCCATTAAAACAGTGTATCAGTAGACACACCTCCATTAATACAGTATATCTGTAGACACGCCTCCATTAATACAGTGTATCAGTAGACACACCTCCATTAATACAGTGTATCTGTAGACACACCTCCTCCACCACACCTCCATTAATACAGTGTATCTATAGACACACCTCTATTAATACAGTGTATCTGTAGACACACCTCCATTAACACAGTGTATCTATAGACACACCTCCATTAACACAGTGTATCTGTAGACACACCTCCATTAATACAGTGTATCTATAGACACACCTCCATTAACACAGTGTATCTGTAGACACACCTCCTCCACCACACCTCCATGAATACAGTGTATCTATAGACACACCTCCTCCTCCACACCTCCATTAATACAGTGTATCTATAGACACACCTCCATTAATACAGTGAGGCTTGTTTTCGAGTTGCTGTGCGTTTTGTTGCCAACCTATTTTGCTACCTGACAACTTTACGGTTTTCACTTTTTAATTACCGTTCATATATTTATTTATTTTTTCCTCAACTTTTTCACTCCGGACGCTTTATCTGGACACGATTCGTCAGGACCTCCAACAGCCGAAGCTAAGTAGTAACATTAACATGATGCCTTCTAATTGCAGCCGCTGTACTCGCCTTACGGCGAGGATAGCTGTACTGCAAGCCCAGCTTCAGACGCAATCGTTAGGCAAGGGTAATTTCAGTGTAGGAAAGGATGAAACAGCTTCTGTGCCACCAGTAAGTACAGATAGTAACGTTAGTATAACTAACTCCTCTAGCTCCACAATGAAATAGGGTGCAGGCCAGGCAGCAGGCTGTTAGCCAGCCTGCCAGCATAGTGGAGTCTGCCACTACCACAGTCAGTGTAGTCAGCTCAGCTATCACCATTGAGACTGTGTCTGTGCCTCGACCTAGGTTGGGCAAAACTAAACATGGCAGTGTTCGTCTTAGCAATCTCACTAGGATAAAGACCACCTCCATTCCTGTCATTACTGAAAGAGATCATGATACCTCACATCTCAAAATAGGGCTACTTAATGTTAGATCCCTTACTTCAAAGGCAATTATAGTCAATGAACTAATCACTGATCATAATCTTGATGTGATTGGCCTGACTGAAACATGGCTTAAGCCTGATGAATTTACTGTTTTAAATGAGGCCTCACCTCCTGGCTACACTAGTGACCATATCCCCCGTGCATCCCGCAAAGGCGGAGGTGTTGCTAACATTTACGATAGCAAATTTCAATTTACAAAAAAAAAAAATACGTTTTCGTCTTTTGAGCTTCTAGTCATGAAATCTATGCAGCCTACTCAATCACTTTTTATAGCTACTGTTTACAGGCCTCCTGGGCCATATACAGCGTTTCTCACTGAGTTCCCTGAATTCCTATCGGACCTTGTAGTCATAGCAGATAATATTCTAATCTTTGGTGACTTTAATATTCACATGGAAAAGTCCCCAGACCCACTCCAAAAGGCTTTCGGAGCCATCATCGACTCAGTGGGTTTTGTCCAACATGTCTCTGGACCTACTCACTGTCACAGTCATACTCTGGACCTAGTTTTGTCCCATGGAATAAATGTTGTGGATCTTAATGTTTTTCCTCATAATCCTGGATTATCGGACCACCATTTTATTACGTTTGCAATTGCAACAAATAATCTGCTCAGACTCCAACCAAGGAACATCAAAAGTCGTGCAATAAATTCACAGACAACACAAAGATTCCTTGATGCCCTTCCAGACTCCCTCTGCCTACCCAAGGACGCCAGAGGACAAAAATCAGTTAACCACCTAACTGAGGATCTCAATTTAACCTTGCGCAATAGCCTAGATGCAGTTGCACCCCTAAAAACTAAAAAAAAATCTCATAAGAAACTAGCTCCCTGGTACACAGAAAATACCCGAGCTCTGAAGCAAGCTTCCAGAAAATTGGAACGGAAATGGCGCCACACCAAACTGGAAGTCTTCCGACTAGCTTGGAAGGACGGTACCGTGCAGTACCGAAGAGCCCTTACTGCTGCTCGATCATCCTATTTTTCTAACTTAATTGAGGAAAATAAGAACAATCCGAAATTCCTTTTTGATACTGTCGCAAAGCTAACTAAAAAGCAGCATTCCCCAAGAGAGGATGACTTTCACTTTAGCAGTGATAAATTCATGAACTTCTTTGAGGAAAAGATTATGATTATTAGAAAGCAAATTACGGACTCCTCTTTAAACCTGCGTATTCCTCCAAACCTCAGTTGTCCTGAGTCTGCACAACTCTGCCAGGACCTAGGATCAAGAGAGACGCTCAAGTGTTTTAGTACTATATCTCTTGACACAATGATGAAAATAATCATGGCCTCTAAACCTTCAAGCTGCATACTGGACCCTATTCCATCTAAACTACTGAAAGAGCTGCTTCCTGTGCTTGGCCCTCCTATGTTGAACATAATAAACAGCTCTCTATCCACTGGATGTGTACCAAACTCACTAAAAGTGGCAGTAATAAAGCCTCTCTTGAAAAAGCCAAACCTTGATCCAGAAAATATAAAAAACTATCGGCCTATATCGAATCTTCCATTCCTCTCAAAATTTTTAGAGAAGGCTGTTGCGCAGCAACTCACTGCCTTCCTGAAGACAAACAATGTATACGAAATGCTTCAGTCTGGTTTTAGACCCCATCATAGCACTGAGACGGCACTTGTGAAGGTGGTAAATTACATTTTAATGGCATCGGACCGAGGCTCTGCATCTGTCCTCGTGCTCCTAGACCTTAGTGCTGCTTTTGATACCATCGATCACCACATTCTTTTGGAGAGATTGGAAACCCAAATTGGTCTACACGGACATGTTCTGGCCTTGTTTAGATCTTATCTGTCGGAAAGATATCAGTTTGTCTCTGTGAATGGTTTGTCCTCTGACAAATCAACTGTAAATTTCGGTGTTCCTCAAGGTTCCGTTTTAGGACCACTATTGTTTTCACTATATATTTTACCTCTTGGGGATGTTATTCGAAAACATAATGTAAATTTTCACTGCTATGCGGATGACACACAGCTGTACATTTCAATGAAACATGGTGAAGCCCCAAAATTGCCCTCGCTAGAAGCATGTGTTTCAGACACAAGGAAGTGGATGGCTGCAAACTTTCTACTATTAAACTCGGACAAAACAGAGATGCTTGTTCTAGGTCCCAAGAAACGAAGAGATCTTCTGTTGAATCTGACAATTAATCTTAATGGTTGTACAGTCGTCTCAAATAAAACTGTGAAGGACCTCGGCGTTACTCTGGACCCTGAGCTCTCTTTTGAAGAACATATCAAGACCATTTTGAGGACAGCTTTTTTCCATCTACGTATCATTGCAAAAATCAGAAACTTTCTGTCCAAAAATGATGCAGAAAAATTAATCCATGCTTTTGTCACTTCTAGGTTAGACTAGTGTCTACAGATACACTATATTAATGGAGGTGTGTCTAGTGATACACTATTAATGGAGGTGTGGAGGAGGAGGTGTGTCTACAGATACACTATATTAATGGAGGTGTGGAGGAGGAGGTGTGTCTATAGATACACTGTATTAATGGAGGTGTGGAGGAGGAGCTGTGTCTACTGATACACTGTATTAATGGAGGTGTGTCTATAGATACACTGTATTAATGGAGGTGTGTCTATAGATACACTGTATTAATGGAGGTGTGTCTACAGATACACTGTATTAATGGAGGTGTGTCTATAGATACACTGTATTAATGGAGGTGTGTCTATAGATACACTTTATTAATGGAGGTGTGTCTACAGATACACTGTATTAATGGAGGTGTGTCTATAGATACACTGTATTAATGGAGGTGTGTCTATAGATACACTGTATTAATGGAGGTGTGTCTACTGATACACTGTATTCAAGGAGGTGTGTCTACAGATACACTGTATTAATGGAGGTGTGGAGGAGGTGTGTCTACAGATACACTGTATTAATGGAGGTGTGGAGGAGGTGTGTCTACAGATACACTGTATTAATGAAGGTGAGGAGGAGGTGTGTCTACAGATACACTGTATTAATGAAGGTGAGGAGGAGGTGTGTCTACAGATACACTTTATTAATGGAGGTGTGTCTACAGATACACTGTATTAATGGAGGTGTGTCTATAGATACACTGTATTAATGGAGGTGTGTCTACTGATACACTGTATTCATGGAGGTGTGGAGGAGGTGTGTCTACAGATACACTGTATTAATGGAGGTGTGGAGGAGGTGTGTCTACAGATACACTGTATTAATGGAGGTGTGGAGGAGGTGTGTCTACAGATACACTGTTTTAATGGAGGTGTGGAGGAGGTGTGTCTATAGATACACTGTATTAATGGAGGTGTGTCTACTGATACACTGTATTAATGGAGGTGTGTCTACTGATACACTGTTTTAATGGAGGTGTGGAGGAGGAGGTGTGTCTATAGATACACTGTATTAATGGAGGTGTGGAGGAGGAGGTGTGTCTATAGATACACTGTATTAATGGAGGTGTGTCTACAGATACACTGTATTAATGGAGGTGTGGAGGAGGTGTGTCTACTGATACACTGTATTAATGGAGGTGTGGAGGAGGTGTGTCTACCTTGACTTAAGATCCACCACCTTCACATGTGATGAATAAGGTTCTCAGTGCAACAGCATCTACTTTCTTTATGAAATTAAATAACATTCTGTTTTACTGCCGATGCGGAGCCCCACTGGGACTTCACGACTGGGCTACCGACGTTATCTACCCGAGGGAGTTATCCAACTGGCCACTCCGTCGCGACGTTACCTGAACGCCCATCTGCAGCCCGCTAATCGTTAGCTGTCTTATTGGCTGCTATCTGAATAGGTCTATCGGACCATTTTTCTTGGGTCACTATAACTATATCTATTTTGCCAATTGGATTGATCCCCTCTACCACACGGAACCCCACTAATCTACCGACGGAAACGCACGAGGTGGCTAGATGGCCCTGTCTGAATCGCCGTGACCCCCAACCAACCTCACTACTCACTGGACCTCCTTTTACTCTCTGTTCCGGACGATCTAGACGACCAATTCTTCTAGCCCTTAGCCGTACCCTTATCCTAATCCTCTGGTGATGTAGAGGTGAATCCAGGCCCTACAGTGCCTAGCTCCACTCCTATTCCCCAGGCGCTCTCTTTTGATGACTTCTGTAACCGTAATAGCCTTGGTTTCATGCATGTTAATATTAGAAGCCTCCTCCCTAAGTTTGTTTTATTCACTGCTTTAGCACACTCTGCCAACCCGTCTGAATCCTGGCTTAGGAAGGCCACCAAAAACTCTGAAATCTCCATCCCTAACTACAACATTTTCAGACAAGATAGAACGGCCAAAGGGGGCGGTGTTGCAATCTACTGCAGAGATAGCCTGCAGAGTTCCGTCCAACTATCCAGGTATGTACCCAAACAATTTGAACTTCTACTTTAAAAAATCCACCTCTCTAAAAACAAGTCTCTCACCGTTGCCGCCTGCTATAGACCACCCTCTGCCCCCAGCTGTGCTCTGGACACCATATGTGAACCGATTGCCCCCCATCTATCTTCAGAGCTCGTGCTGCTAGGTGACCTAAACTGGAACATGCTTAACACCACAGCCATCCTACAATGTAAGCTTGAGGCCCTCAATCTCACACAAATTAATGAACCTACCAAGTACCACCCCAAAGCCGTAAAACACGGGCACCCTCATAGATATCATCCTAACCAACTTGCCCTCTAAATACACCTCTGCTGTCTTCAACCAAGATCTCAGCGATCACTGCCTCATTGCCTGCATCGTAATGGGTCAGCGGTCAAACGCTCCCTGAAACACTTCAGAGAGCAGGCCTTTCTAATCGACTGCCTTTAAATACAAGTAAAACCAAATGCATGCTATTCAACCGATCACTGCCTGCACCTGCCCGCCCATCCAGCATCACTACTCTGGACGGTTCTGACTTGTGGATAACTACAAATACCTAGGTGTCTGGTTAGACTGTAAACTCTCCTTGCAGACTCACATCAAACATCTCCAATCCAAAGTTAAATCTAGAATTGGCTTCCTATTTCGCAACAAAGCATCCTTCACTCATGCTGTCAAACATACCCTCGTAAAACTGACCATCCTACCAATCCTCGACTTCGCCGATGTCATTTACAAAAGAGCCTCCAATACCCTACTCAATAAATTGGATGCAGTCTATCACAGTGCCATCCGTTTTGTGACCAAAGCCCCATACACTACCCACCACTGCGACCTGTATGCTCTCGTTGGCTGGCCCTCGCTTCATACTCATCGCCACACCCACTGGCTCCAGGTCATCTACAAGACCCTGCTAGGTAAAGTCCCCCCTTATCTCAGCTCGCTGGTCACCATAGCAGCACCCACCTGTAGCACGCGCTCCAGCAGGTATATCTCTCTGGTCATCCCCAAAACCAATTCTTCCTTTGGCCGCCTCTCCTTCCAGTTCTTTGCTGCCAATAACTGGAACGAACTACAAAAATCTCTGAAACTGGAAACACTTATCTCCCTCACTAGCTTTAAGCACCAGCTGTCAGAGCATCTCACAGATTACTGCACCTGTACATAGCCCACATATAATTTAGCCCAAACAACTACCTCTCCCCCTACTGTATTTATTTGATTTATTTTACTCCTTTGCACCCCATTATTTCTATTTCTACTTTGCACATTCTTCCACTGCAAATCTACCATTCCAGTGTTTTACTTGCTATATTGTATAAACTTCGCCACCATGGCCTTTTTTTGCCTTTACCTCCCTTGTCTCACCTCATTTGCTCACATTGTATATAGACGTATTTTTCTACTGTATTATTGACTGTATGTTTGTTTTACTCCATGTGTAACTCTGTGTTGTTATACGTGTCGAACTGCTTTGCTTTATCTTGGCCAGGTCGCAGTTGTTAAGGAGAAGTTGTTCTCAACTTGCCTACCTGGTTAAATAAAGGTGAAATAAAAAATAAAAAATCCTCCTGCACTGTAATTATGAATTGATAAGAGCTATTGATAAGAGGTACATTAGTACGCTGTTTGATTAAGGGGATTATAAATATAAATGACAATTGTTTTACCTTAGGATCGCTGGAGACAAATGTGAAACCAGTCATATTGCAGCAGGCTGAAGCATATCAATATATATATCACCTTTACCACAGGGCTGTTTATGACATAGTGGCCTTATAACCTTTCAGGGATGAAATCTGGAGACCCACACTATAGGCTTCATTTGCCATGTGAAAATGACAGTATAGCACCAAAACTACTAACTTGATTTCTGATTTCTAGAAAGTTTTCATTAAATCATCAGTTAAATCCACCTACTGTACATTTACAACGGTCACTGACTTCATAGTTAATTTCCTTTGCATCGTTATTTTACCTTTCCTCCGTCTCGTTCCTGTGTTTGTTCCTGATGAGGTTTTTCTTCTTCTGTTAAACAGCAGTTACCTTGCCAGCTACATCAGTCATCTAAAGAGTAGCCGGTTTCTGTTCTGCTTCCTTTTACAACTCGGTGGAAGAGCGCAACACACTGAACTATGCTCAACTCTCCCATGCCAGTCCAGCCAGCCTTCCAGAAGCTTTGCCTTCACTGGGTCCTAAACCTAGTTTTATAAAACACCTAACACATTAACACATAAAACAACTTCAAAACAGCTTACCCGACCGCTCGGAGGCGTCCGTATGGTCTTAAAGCACACCGTTACCGTGTTTTGTATCACATTCCAATGATAACACTGGGGGGGGGACAAAAATGCCATTTCAGAATGTGGTTGGGACATGTCCCCATCTCCACTGAAAGTTGCGCCCCTGGTTGTTCCTGAGGATAGCTAGCAATAGTGGATCATATTAGGTTAACTCCTTACAAGCTGTGAAGTAGTCTGGGACATGTAGCCTATGGGAATCATTACGGAACGCAGGACATATGTAGCAGATTAAACCTGGAGCCTGAAGCACGGTTCACGATGACCGGACTGTTGTCATCACAGTACCATGAATAGGAAGGATTATCAGGGTAGATTTATAGGACTACTGGTCAACCCCTATTACAGTTCCATGATTAGTGAGGATCAGGGTAGATTCATAGGACTACTGGTCAACCCCTATTACAGTTCCATGATTAGTGAGGATTATCAGGGTAGATTTATAGGATAACTGGTCAACCCCTATTACAGTACCATGATTAGGAAGGATTATCAGGGTAGATGTATAGGACTACTGGTCAACCCCTATTACAGTACCATGATTAGGAAGGATTATCAGGGTAGATTTATAGGACTACTGGTCAACCCCTATTACAGTTCCATGATTAGTGAGGATCAGGGTAGATTCATAGGACTACTGTTTAACCCCTATCACAGTTCCATGATTAGTGAGGATCAGGACTACTGGTCAACCCCTATCACAGTTCCATGATTAGTGAGGATCAGGGTAGATTTATAGGACTACTGGTCAACCCCTATTACAGTTCCATGATTAGTGGGGATCAGGGTAAATTCATAGGACTACTGGTCAACCCCTATTACAGTTCCATGATTAGTGAGGATCAGGGTAGATTTATAGGACTACTGGTCAACCCCTATTACAGTTCAATGATTAGTGAGGATCAGGGTAGATTTATAGGACTACTGGTCAACCCCTATTACAGTTCCATGATTAGTGAGGATCAGGACTCCTGTTTAACCCCTATTGTACACTTCTCACCTTCCAGTATTCTGTGGATTTATCAATTAAAACATGGCAACTTTCAGGAGGAATCAAACCACTGTATACATTTAGTCCGTAAAGGCTCTCCAGTCCTGTTTTCATTATTATTTATATTTTCCTAACGCTAAATAATATAAAAGATTAGAGTATTTTTACATCTAGGAGATTAATGTGTGCTTTCTTTAATTGATCCCTAAAATTCTGAACTGTTCTCTTCATATATTCTTATATGGTTTAGAACTAAAGTTAAAGCCATGTTAGAGACTGGTGATCACATGGTTTAGAACTAAAGTTAAAGCCATGTTAGAGACTGGTGATCACATGGCTTAGAACTAAAGTTAAAGCCATGTTAGAGACTGGTGATCACATGGTTTAGAACTAAAGTTAAAGCCATGTTAGAGACTGGTGATCACATGGTTTAGAACTAAAGTTAAAGCCATGTTAGAGACTGGTGATCACATGGTTTAGAACTAAAGTTAAAGCCATGTTAGAGACTGGTGATCACATGGCTTAGAACTAAAGTTAAAGCCATGTTAGAGACTGGTGATCACATGGTTTAGAACTAAAGTTAAAGCCATGTTAGAGACTGGTGATCACATGGTTTTAGAACTAAAGTTAAAGCCATGTTAGAGACTGGTGATCACATGGTTTAGAACTAAAGTTAAAGCCATGTTAGAGACTGGTGATCACATGGTTTAGAACTAAAGTTAAAGCCATGTTAGAGACTGGTGATCACATGGTTTAGAACTAAAGTTAAAGCCATGTTAGAGACTGGTGATCACATGGCTTAGAACTAAAGTTAAAGCCATGTTAGAGACTGGTGATCACATGGTTTAGAACTAAAGTTAAAGCCATGTTAGAGACTGGTGATCACATGGTTTAGAACTAAAGTTAAAGCCATGTTAGAGACTGGTGATCACATGGTTTAGAACTAAAGTTAAAGCCATGTTAGAGACTGGTGATCACATGGCTTAGAACTAAAGTTAACCACACCTGCATTCAACATAGTTCGTATAGCTCATTTACTCAAGTACTTCCTTTATTTTGTCAGTTACATGTATATAATAATAGTATAAACACAATTAGTATACAATGAAGACTGTACACCCTTGGTATGGTTTGATAAAGCTTTAATTTCTCCTGCTATGGCACAGTTTCCAGCTGTAGATTATTCTGCTTCATAGTACAATTCATATTAAATAAAAAATAAAACGTTTTTTGTTTTTTTAACAGAAGTTTGTCCAGCCTTTTTGTTTTCCCGCTACTTAGATTAAATACCTACAATAATAAATCATCATCATCATCATCATCATCATCATCAAAAACGTTAAATAAATTAGGCCTCAAAGCAAAAAAAAAAAAAAAAATGGTATCTACCAAACTTCATAAATATACATAACATGTTTTAAAAAATAATATAACATCTGTACAATTGAAATAGACAGAATGGATTCCAAACAGACCCTGTTCTGCTACAGTGAGCCATTTGTTCCCCACATAGTGCACTACTTTTGACCAGAGTAGCTTTGTCCAAGCCAGCATGACTCCATCTCCTGTTTGTGAAGTACAACCCCCACCGGGGACATGACTCTGGTCAAAAAAACAAAAAAATTGTGTACTATATTAGGGAAAAGGGTACGATTTTGGACATACCCTCCAGAGACACTTGATACTTTGGTCCACTAGAACTGCAAGGCAAGCAGTCTCTCATTCACAGATAGTTGGGTGCAGTCTAAAGCAGTGTGTTCCTCTCCCTAATCAAGTTCAAGCCTCCACATACTGTGCTAGTATCAGGAGGGGTTTGGGGGTCAATTTCAGTCAATTCAGGAAGTCCACTGAAATCTCCATTCAAAACGCTTTTTAAAAATGGAGGACAACTCGGAATAGAAACTGATTTTACTTTCTGAATTGACTAGAATTCCAAAGAATTTGACTCATCTACTAGTCAGCTAACTGAAAACCTTAAAGCAAAATAGTTAACTTTAAATGTTTACATCCATTTTATTATATTGAATAATAGTTTCAAACTCCTGGAACAACACAATATTGAATCTGTAAGATGAAATGTTATTATTTTTTATTTATTTTTTATACGGTCTTGTCTTCCAATAACAAATCTGAAATGTTTCAAAACAGGATGTGATATATTTCTCATATCCTGTTATAGTGGAATACAGCGACATCTCGTTCAGAGAGCTGTATTCCTTTATTGCTGTTACTTTTCAGTCCTCTTCCTGTCATTAAAAACAACGCCAGAGTGTGTGTGTCCCCCAAATGGCACCCTATTCCCTACATAGTGCACCCCCCCCCCCCCCCCCATAAGGCCCTGGTCAAAAGTAGTGCACTATATAAGGAATAGGGTACCATTTGTGACAAATGCAATATCAGCCATATTAATATTTATAAGTTTGTATCAACAACAGATTTGACAAGACAGATAGAAGTAAACAGAACCACATCATCGTCATATCCTTCGTCTCATCAGCAGAGTAGGAAACCGGTAGCCTACGGTCAAGACAGTGCACAAACAGATCTGGGACCAGGCTAGGAGATGGACAGATCTGGGACCAGGCTAGGAGATGGGCAGGTCTGGGACCAGGCTAGGAGATGGGCAGATCTGGGACCAGGCTAGGAGATGGACAGATCTGGGACCAGGCTAGGAGATGGACAGATCTGGGACCAGGCTAGGAGATGGACAGATCTGGGACCAGGCTAGGAGATGGACAGATCTGGGACCAGGCTAGGAGATGGACAGATCTGGGACCAGGCTAGGAGATGGACAGATCTGGGACCAGGCTAGGAGATGGACAGATCTGGGACCAGGCTAGGAGATGGACAGATCTGGGACCAGGCTAGGAGATGGACAGATCTGGGACCAGGCTAGGAGATGGACAGATCTGGGACCAGGCTAGGAGATGGACAGATCTGGGACCAGGCTAGGAGATGGACAGATCTGGGACCAGGCTAGGAGATGGACAGATCTGGGACCAGGCTAGGAGATGGGCAGATCTGGGACCAGGCTATGAGATGGGCAGATCTGGGACCAGGCTAGGAGATGGACAGATCTGGGACCAGGCTAGGAGATGGACAGATCTGGGACCAGGCCCCCCCCCCCACATCTACCCAGCCCCAGAGTCTAAACCTGGTTGACCCCGACCCCCATCTACCCAGCCCCAGAGTCTAAACCTGGACAATTTGACCCCCCATCTACCCAGCCCCAGAGTCTAAACCTATCCAGCAGCCGAAACTCAACTCTGAAACTCCAAGCCAGTTCCAACACACTTCTTCATAATTTCCCCTCTAATCAGGGCCTGATTTAGACCTGGGACACCAGGTGGGTGATTCCCCTCTAATCAGGGACTGGTTTAGACCTGGGACACCAGGTGGGGGATTCCTCTCTAATCAGGGCCTGATTTAGACCTGGGACACCAGGTGGGTGATTCCCCTCTAATCAGGGCCTGATTTAGACCTGGGACACCAGGTGGGTGATTCTCCTCTAATCAGGGACTGATTTAGACCTGGGACACCAAGTGGGTGATTCTCCTCTAATCAGGGACTGATTTAGACCTGGGACACCAGGTGGGTGATTCCCCTCTAATCAGGGACTGATTTAGACCTGGGACACCAGGTGGGTGATTCCCCTCTAATCAGGGACTGGTTTAGACCTGGGACACCAGGTGGGTGATTCCCCTCTAATCAGGGACTGGGTTAGACCTGGGACACCAGGTGAGTGATTCCCCTCTAATCAGGGACTGGTTTAGACCTGGGACACCAGGTGGGTGATTCCCCTCTAATCAGGGACTGATTTAGACCTGGGACACCAGGTGGGTGATTCCTCTCTAATCAGGGACTGGTTTAGACCAGGGACACCAGGTGGGTGCAATTAATTATCAGATACAACAGAACCTGGACCTCGTAGGGTCATAGTTGAATACCCCTGGTTAAGACCATGGTTGCATCACAAATGACACCCCTGTGGGCTTTAGTCAAACGCCGCACACTACGTAGGGAATAGGGTGTACACTACATAGGGAATAGGGTGTACACTACACAGGGAATAGGGTGCCATTTGCGCTGCATCCAGTCTGTTGAAAATAGCCAGCAATCTCACAGCAGAAAGACCATGGTGCTTGAAAACCAATAAACCAAAAAAAAATGGAACAAAGAGAATTCCTAGGTTTGGACCTTAAGTTTTCACATTAAAACAATATAGTATAGAATAGGGTGTAATTTGGGACGTAGGGCTCACTCCACGACAGGAGGACCTTGGTTTTCAACAGTTTGGATGGTAGACAGAAAAAGCATTAGTAATAAATTATATATTTCAACACACAGGTTAAAAACCATCAAACACTATGAATTCCATATGACGTTTTCTACCCGCCACGCCCATAAGGGGTGTTTCCTTCTAGCCTCCACGCCCATAAGGGGTGTTTCCTTCTAGCCGCCACGCCCATTAGGGGTGTTTCCTTCTAGCCGTCACGCCCATAAGGGGTGTTTCCTTCTAGCCGCCACGCCCACAGCTGGTAGTTTCCTTCTAGCCGTCACGCCCATAAGGGGTGTTTCCTTCTAGCCGCCACGCCCACAGCTGGTAGTTTCCTTCTAGCCGTCACGCCCATTAGGGGGTGTTTCCTTCTAGCCGCCACACCCACAGCTGGTAGTTTCCTTCTAGTCGTCACACCCACAGCTGGTAGTTTCCTTCTTCTCATCACACCCACAGCTGGTAGTTTCCTTCTATCCATCACACCCACAGCTGGTAGTTTCCTTCTATCCATCACACCCACAGCTGGTAGTTTCCTTCTTCTCATCACACCCACAGCTGGTAGTTTCCTTCTATCCATCACACCCACAGCTGGTAGTTTCCTTCTATCCATCACACCCACAGCTGGTAGTTTCCTTCTTCTCATCACACCCACAGCTGGTAGTTTCCTTCTTCTCATCACACCCACAGCTGGTAGTTTCCTTCTAGCCGCCACACCCACAGCTGGTATTTTCCTTCTTCTCATCACACCCACAGCTGGTAGTTTCCTTCTTCTCATCACACCCACAGCTGGTAGTTTCCTTCTTCTCATCACACCCACAGCTGGTAGTTTCCTTCTAGTCGTCACACCCACAGCTGGTAGTTTCCTTCTAGTCGTCACACCCACAGCTGGTAGTTTCCTTCTTCTCATCACACCCACAGCTGGTAGTTTCCTTCTTCTCGTCACACCCACAGCTGGTAGTTTCCTTCTTCTCGTCACACCCACAGCTGGTAGTTTCCTTCTTCTCGTCACACCCACAGCTGGTAGTTTCCTTCTTCTCATCACACCCACAGCTGGTAGTTTCCTTCTTCTCATCACACCCACAGCTGGTAGTTTCCTTCTTCTCGTCACACCCACAGCTGGTAGTTTCCTTCTTCTCATCACACCCACAGCTGGTAGTTTCCTTCTTCTCATCACACCCACAGCTGGTAGTTTCCTTCTTCTCATCACACCCACAGCTGGTAGTTTCCTTCTTCTCATCACACCCACAGCTGGTAGTTTCCTTCTTCTCGTCACACCCACAGCTGGTAGTTTCCTTCTTCTCATCACACCCACAGCTGGTAGTTTCCTTCTTCTCATCACACCCACAGCTGGTAGTTTCCTTCTTCTCATCACACCCACAGCTGGTAGTTTCCTTCTAGTCGTCACACCCACAGCTGGTAGTTTCCTTCTATCCATCACACCCACAGCTGGTAGTTTCCTTCTTCTCATCACACCCACAGTTGGTAGTTTCCTTCTTCTCATCACACCCACAGCTGGTAGTTTCCTTCTTCTCATCACACCCACAGCTGGTAGTTTCCTTCTAGTTGTCACACCCACAGCTGGTAGTTTCCTTCTTCTCATCACACCCACAGCTGGTAGTTTCCTTCTTCTCGTCACACCCACAGCTGGTAGTTTCCTTCTATCCATCACACCCACAGCTGGTAGTTTCCTTCTTCTCATCACACCCACAGCTGGTAGTTTCCTTCTATCCATCACACCCACAGCTGGTAGTTTCCTTCTAGTCGTCACACCCACAGCTGGTAGTTTCCTTCTAGTCGTCACACCCACAGCTGGTAGTTTCCTTCTAGTCGTCACACCCACAGCTGGTAGTTTCCTTCTTCTCATCACACCCACAGCTGGTAGTTTCCTTCTAGTCGTCACACCCACAGCTGGTAGTTTCCTTCTTCTCATCACACCCACAGCTGGTAGTTTCCTTCTATCCGTCACACCCACAGCTGGTAGTTTCCTTCTTCTCATCACACCCACAGCTGGTAGTTTCCTTCTATCCATCACACCCACAGCTGGTAGTTTCCTTCTTCTCATCACACCCACAGCTGGTAGTTTCCTTCTTCTCATCACACCCACAGCTGGTAGTTTCCTTCTTCTCGTCACACCCACAGCTGGTAGTTTCCTTCTATCCATCACACCCACAGCTGGTAGTTTCCTTCTAGTCGTCACACCCACAGCTGGTAGTTTCCTTCTAGTCGTCACACCCACAGCTGGTAGTTTCCTTCTATCCATCACACCCACAGCTGGTAGTTTCCTTCTATCAATCACACCCACAGCTGGTAGTTTCCTTCTATCCATCACACCCACAGCTGGTAGTTTCCTTCTATCCATCACACCCACAGCTGGTAGTTTCCTTCTATCCATCACACCCACAGCTGGTAGTTTCCTTCTAGTCGTCACACCCACAGCTGGTAGTTTATTTTCTTCCACTCAATGTTGCCATCTCTCTGTGGCCATATACCAAACGGCACCCTATTCCCTATATAGTGCACTACATTAAACCAGAGCCCTATGGAACCCTATTCCCTATATAGTGCCCTACCTTAAACCAGAGCAGAAAAATATGGGCAAGTGTGGGCCCTGGTCAAAAGTAGTTGACTATATAGGGATGCTGATCAGCCCGTGTCTGGTATTGTCTCTGGCCCCTGGGGGTGATAGGACTCGGGTTATGTGTCCCTGTAGGTGGACTTAATCTGGTAGCTATACATCCAGGATCTCCTCGGCCGTACCCCCACATCGTAACCTGTAGCGCCCAGTTCGCCAGCTGATGGTGGGGTCCCACAGGGCCGACAGGAAGATCTGGATGGTCATGGACTCTCTGATGAACCAGGCTACAGCGTAGTCCAGTTTGGAGAAGGCCGGCGCACCGCCCTGTAGGGAGAGAAGGAAAAACATACTCCGTTGGTTTCTTCCACACAATTTATTCTGAACTTTTCCACGAGCGGTGGTTATCAGTTTTTATGTCCCAGACATAACATTAATAGCAGACAACCTGGTAACTTGGATGTAGTCAGAGATGATCCACACCAGACTGTGTGTGTGTGTGTGTGTGTGTGTGTACCTGAACTCCTCGGAGCTGGATGTAATCAGAGATGAACCACGCCAGACAGTGGCACATGAAGAAGACCATAATATCCCAGTGGAACACGTGATGCGCGGCCCAGCCAATGATCAGGCTGGCTACGAAACACTCTGAGATGGGCTCACAGACGGTGGCGGGGAGCATGTTGATACTGAAGCTTGGCCCACCTGAGAGGGGAGGAACAGACCACAGAATTACAAATCAACGGATGTCCCCATTCAGGTCAATTACGTTATAATGGGTGGACTGGCGGCCATTTTGAGTGTCCACATAGCGGTAAAGCAGGAAGTAGTGGACTGGTGGCCATTTTGAGTGTCCACATAGCAGTAAAGCGGGAAGTAGTGGACTGGCGGCCATTTTGAGTGTCCACATAGCGGTAAAGCAGGAAGTAGTGGACTGGCGGCCATTTTGAGTGTCCACATAGCAGTAAAGCGGGAAGAAGTGGACTGGCGGCCATTTTGAGTGTCCACATAGCAGTAAAGCGGGAAGTAGTGGACTGGCGGCCATTTTGAGTGTCCACATAGCAGTAAAGCGGGAAGTAGTGGACTGGCGGCCATTTTGAGTGTCCACATAGCAGTAAAGCGGGAAGTCGTGGACTGGCGGCCATTTTGAGTGTCCACATAGCAGTAAAGCAGGAAGCAGTGGACTGGCGGCCATTTTGAGTGTCCGCAGAGCAGTAAAGCAGGAAGTAGTGGACTGGCGGCCATTTTGAGTGTCCCCATAGCAGTAAAGCAGGAAGTAGTGGACTGGTGGCCATTTTGAGTGTCCACATAGCAGTAAAGCAGGAAGTAGTGGACTGGCGGCCATTTTGAGTGTCCACATAGCAGTAAAGCAGGAAGTAGTGGACTGGCGGCCATTTTGAGTGTCCACATAGCAGTAAAGCAGGAAGTAGTGGACTGGCGGCCATTTTGAGTGTCCACATAGCAGTAAAGCAGGAAGTAGTGGACTGGCGGCCATTTTGAGTGTCCACATAGCAGTAAAGCAGGAAGTAGAGGACTGGCGGCCATTTTGAGTGTCCACATTGCAGTAAAGCAGGAAGTAGTGGACTGGCGGCCATTTTGAGTGTCCACATAGCAGTAAAGCAGGAAGTAGTGTACTGGCGGCCATTTTGAGTGTCCACATTGCAGTAAAGCAGGAAGTAGTGGACTGGCAGCCATTTTGAGTGTCCACATAGCAGTAAAGCAGGAAGTAGTGGACTGGCAGCCATTTTGAGTGTCCACATAGCAGTAAAGCAGGAAGTAGTGTACTGGCGGCCATTTTGAGTGTCCACATTGCAGTAAAGCAGGAAGTAGTGGACTGGCAGCCATTTTGAGTGTCCACATAGCAGTAAAGCAGGAAGTAGTGGACTGGCGGCCATTTTGAGTGTCCGCAGAGCAGTAAAGCAGGAAGTAGTGGACTGGTGGCCATTTTGAGTGTCCACATAGCAGTAAAGCAGGAAGTAGTGGACTGGCGGCCATTTTGAGTGTCCACATAGCAGTAAAGCAGGAAGTAGTGGACTGGCAGCCATTTTGAGTGTCCACATAGCAGTAAAGCAGGAAGTAGTGGACTGGCAGCCATTTTGAGTGTCCACATAGCAGTAAAGCAGGAAGTAGTGGACTGGCGGCCATTTTGAGTGTCCCCATAGCATTAAAGCAGGAAGTAGTGGACTGGCGGCCATTTTGAGTGTCCACATAGCAGTAAAGCAGGAAGTAGTGGACTGGCGGCCATTTTGAGTGTCCACATAGCAGTAAAGCAGGAAGTAGAGGACTGGCGGCCATTTTGAGTGTCCACATTGCAGTAAAGCAGGAAGTAGTGGACTGGCGGCCATTTTGAGTGTCCACATAGCAGTAAAGCAGGAAGTAGTGTACTGGCGGCCATTTTGAGTGTCCACATTGCAGTAAAGCAGGAAGTAGTGGACTGGCAGCCATTTTGAGTGTCCACATAGCAGTAAAGCAGGAAGTAGTGGACTGGCAGCCATTTTGAGTGTCCACATAGCAGTAAAGCAGGAAGTAGTGGACTGGCGGACATTTTGAGTGTCCACATAGCAGTAAAGCAGGAAGTAGAGGACTGGCGGCCATTTTGAGTGTCCACATTGCAGTAAAGCAGGAAGTAGTGGACTGGCGGCCATTTTGAGTGTCCACATAGCAGTAAAGCAGGAAGTAGTGGACTGGCGGCCATTTTGAGTGTCCACATAGCAGTAAAGCAGGCGGTAAAAAAACATGTTTCTATGGATGAGATACCCCTTAGACTAATCTATAGACACATCTACGTAACTTTAGCCTATATCACAGTATGTCTTATCACACTATACACAAGTGAAAAATATATTTGATCTCTTTAAAAAAAAAAGAATTACATTGATCAGAGTCGGTAGATCTGAAGCAATCTGAATTCCAACGTGGCAGGCTAGTCGGTGGACTATTAGGAGACTGAAACAGCTAAATTAGCTTTTAGAAATAAAATTCCACATGTTCAAATAATCTAGGACAACGGGTGTCAAACTCAATTCCCGGAGAGTTGTGTCTACTGTGACCTTAATTGATCAATCAAGTACAAAAAGGGAGGAGAGAAAGTACTCGGTCCCTTGATCCTCCGGGAATCTGCTCTATAACAGTGGCTGAGTGTGAAAGTCTAAGCCCTGATAGTTTGTTTACCTGATCATACGGGACTGGAACTGAGCAACTGAATAGGACCCGGAGTTCTGCATGGCTACCTGCGTTGCCATGGAGAATTTCCATCCCCTGTGAGATAAAGAGGGAGGGACAAAGGAAACAGTTAGCCCCTTCAGTTAAAAAGGGAAGTTCAGCCACAAATACCTCACGTTGATTTTTAGCTAGCGGTGGCTAAAGTTGGCAGACCTGGCTGCTTAAAGAAAACCAAGCCACATATTACAGAGCCTCCTTGCCCATAGACTCCTTTCAGGTTGAGGAAATATATCTAACATCAAGTTGTAAAATAGTGAACTTCCCCTTTAAGAGCTGGAGTTAAGACCTGGCCAATGGCCGGCAATCCAATGAAAGTTTTCAATAACACCAAAACACAACCATATCAAATCATCGATGTTTAGTGGATCAACAATAAAACAGGTCAAAGTGTCAGGGGTTAAAAGGCAAAGATGGGAACCGGGTTCAGGGCTCCCGAGTGGCGCAGGTCTAAGGCACTGCACCTCAGCGCTAGAGGCGTCACTACAGACCCTGGTTCGATTCCAGGCTGTATCACAACAGTTTGGGAATCCCATAGGGCGTCCTGATGGTTTGGCCGGTGTCGGCCGTCATTGTAAATAATAATTTGTTCTTACCGGACTTGCTTAGTCAAATAAAAGGCTAAATACATTATTTATATAATTATTTTACATTTTTGAAAAACTTTATTATTATTATTTTTAACATTTTGAGGACTGACCAACACCATCAATAAACGAGACATTTGTGTCCTTAAACAGCCGAGAACAAAAACACTCTTCCTTGTGTTTCGATGTGTAAAATATACAAAACTTTATAGCCAACTTCATTTTAAACTATCCTAAAACAATAATTGTCTCACGGTCCAACTGTCGGAGATTAGAGCACTAAATGCATCAGGGCATGCTTAGACTTAGGAGTCTATTAAAGATATATAGAAATAAGATATATATATATATATATATATATATATATATATCACACACATTCACACAGTACCAGTAGAAAGTTCAGACACACCTACTCTTTCAAGGGTTTTTCTTTATTTGTACCATTTTCTACATTGTAGAATAATAGTGAAGACATCAAAACTATGAAATAACACATATGTAGAATATAGTAAAAATAAAGAAAAACCCTTGAATGAGTAGGTGTGTCCAAACTTTAGACTGGTACTGTATAGGGGACGATAGACAAACACAATTTAACAGAAGTGTCAACATACATTATATGATAAACTAGGCTGTATTGAGTGAAGGGTTAGGGTAAGGTTCAACATGTATAGGGTCAGGGTCAGGGTTAGGGTTAGATAACCTCAGGTTAGCTGTAACATGTATGATAAAGGGTTAGGGTCAGGGTTAGGATCAGGGTTAGGGTCAGGGTTAGGGTCAGGGTTAGATAACCTCAGGTTAGCTGTAACATGTATGATAAAGGGTTAGGGTCAGGGTTAGGATCAGGGTTAGGATCAGGGTTAGGGTCAGGGTTAGGGTCAGGGTTAGATAACCTCAGGTTAGCTGTAACATGTATGATAAAGGGTTAGGGTCAGGGTTAGGATCAGGGTTAGGATCAGGGTTAGGGTCAGGGTCAGGGTTAGGATCAGGGTTAGGGTCAGGGTCAGGGTTAGGATCAGGGTCAGGGTTAGGATCAGGGTTAGGGTCAGGGTTAGGATCAGGGTTAGGGTCAGGGTTAGGGTCAGGGTTAGGGTCAGGGTTAGATAACCTCAGGTTAGCTGTAACATGTATGATAAAGTAATGTCTGTACCTGTCAGCGATGGCCTTCGCCATAAAGTAGTCCTCGGCGATGTACTGAGCGAAGGTTATGAGCCCTCCAGCCTGGTCCAAGATATCTTTCCTCATCAAACATGACATCCCTGTCACACACTTAATACCCATCACGTTGGCTGAGATGTAGGAGCGTGGGTGGGACGTGCCAAAGTACACCTGTTAGAAAGACGGAGGTAGATTAGTAGGACAGGTAACAGTCTCTAACCTTCGACCCCTAGACCCAAGTACCCGTGACAGAAAAGTTATGGGGAAAAAAACATAAAATATTGGAATTTCAGAACTTCTGTCTATTGTGTGTGTGTGTACGAACCACCTTTAATTATTTTTATATATATATATATATATATATTTATTTTTTTTTTTTATTTGACCCCTTTTTCTCCCCAATGTCGTGGTATCCAATTGTTGTAGTAGCTACTATCTTGTCTCCTCGCTACAACTCCCGTATGGGCTCGGGAGAGACGAAGGTTGAAAGTCATGCGTTCTCCGATACACAACCCAACCAAGCCGCACTGCTTCTTAACACAGCGCGCATCCAACCCGGAAGCCAGCCGCACCAATGTGTCGGAGGAAACACCGTGCACCTGGCAACCTTGGTTAGAGTGCACTGCGTCCGGCCTGCCACAGGAGTCGCTGGTGCGCGATGAGACAAGGACATCCCTACCGACCAAGCCCTCCATAACCCGGGCGACGCTAGGCCAATTGTGCGTCGCCCCACGGACCTCCCGGTCCGGCCGGTTACGACAGAGCCTGGGCGCGAACCCAGGGACTCTGATGGCACAGCTGGCGCTGAAGTACAGCACCCTTAACCACTGCGCCACCCGGGAGGCCCTCACCCTTCATTTTTAACACACCAAAACAAAAGACTATTTAAGTTTAGGGTTCTTCATCAGTCAGACAAACAAACAGCGAATAAAAACATGTTTGTTGTTGTTGGAAAACAGACATTGTTCTTAGACATTATTCTTAGACATTATTCTTAGACATTGTTCTTACGGTCAAAAACTACTTGTGTGGAGGCGACTATCAGTTAAACACAATTTTTAAATATATTTTTAGTACCTTTTCAGATAAGTGATCATAATTCATATAAAATAAAGAGATTATTGTGTTGATATATGCACGTTATAGTATATTACATGGCTATTAATTACTACTTCTGTGTCTTCACGATAGCAGTCTTAGGACATGTCACAATCAATCCAGGAGCAACATAACATGGAAAGGGTTACTAGTCCAACGCTCCAACCACTAGGCTACCCTGCCGCCCCAATGTGGAGGCTATATACAGGGTGTTACGGTACAGAGTCAATGTGTAGGCTATATACAGGGTGTTACGGTACAGAGTCAATGTGGAGGCTATATACAGGAGGTACCGGTACAGAGTCAATGTGGCGGCTATATACAGGGTGTTACGGTACAGAGTCAATGTGTAGGTTATATACAGGGTATTACGGTACAGAGTCAATGTGGAGGCTATATACAGGGGGTACCGGTACAGAGTCAATGTGGAGGCTATATACAGGGGGTACCGGTACATAGTCAAGGTGGAGGCTATATACAGGAGGTACCGGTACAGAGTCAATGTGGAGGCTATATACAGGGTGTTACGGTACAGAGTCAATGTGTAGGCTATATACAGGGTATTACGGTACAGAGTCAATGTGGAGGCTATATACAGGGGGTACCGGTACAGAGTCAAGGTGGAGGCTATATACAGGAGGTACCGGTACAGAGTCAATGTGGAGGCTATATACAGGGTGTTACGGTACAGAGTCAATGTGGAGGCTATATACAGGGGGTACTGGTACAGAGTCAATGTGGAGGCTATATACAGGGGGTACCGGTACAGAGCCAATGTGGAGGCTATATACAGGGGGTACCGGTACAGAGCCAATGTGGAGGCTATATACAGGGTGTTACGGTACAGAGTCAATGTGGAGGCTATATACAGGGGTACTGGTACAGAGTCAATGTGGAGGCTATATACAGGGGGTACCGGTACAGAGCCAATGTGGAGGCTATATACAGGGTGTTACGGTACAGAGTCAATGTGGAGGCTATATACAGGGGTACGGTACAGAGTCAATGTGGAGGCTATATACAGGGGTACCGGTACAGAGTCAATGTGGAGGCTATATACAGGGGGTACCGGAACAGAGTCAATGTGGAGGCTATATACAGGGTGTTACGGAACAGAGTCAATGTGGAGGCTATATACAGGGTGTTACGGTACAGAGTCAATGTGGAGGCTATATACAGGGTGTTACGGTACAGAGTCAATGTGGCGGCTATATACAGGGTGTTACGGTACAGAGTCAATGTGTAGGTTATATACAGGGTATTACGGTACAGAGTCAATGTGGAGGCTATATACAGGGGGTACCGGTACAGAGTCAATGTGGAGGCTATATACAGGTGGTACCGGTACATAGTCAAGGTGGAGGCTATATACAGGAGGTACCGGTACAGAGTCAATGTGGAGGCTATATACAGGGTGTTACGGTACAGAGTCAATGTGTAGGCTATATACAGGGTATTACGGTACAGAGTCAATGTGGAGGCTATATACAGGGGGTACCGGTACAGAGTCAAGGTGGAGGCTATATACAGGAGGTACCGGTACAGAGTCAATGTGGAGGCTATATACAGGGTGTTACGGTACAGAGTCAATGTGGAGGCTATATACAGGGGGTACTGGTACAGAGTCAATGTGGAGGCTATATACAGGGGGTACCGGTACAGAGCCAATGTGGAGGCTATATACAGGGGGTACCGGTACAGAGCCAATGTGGAGGCTATATACAGGGTGTTACGGTACAGAGTCAATGTGGAGGCTATATACAGGGGGTACTGGTACAGAGTCAATGTGGAGGCTATATACAGGGGGTACCGGTACAGAGCCAATGTGGAGGCTATATACAGGGTGTTACGGTACAGAGTCAATGTGGAGGCTATATACAGGGGGTACCGGTACAGAGTCAATGTGGAGGCTATATACAGGGGGTACCGGTACAGAGTCAATGTGGAGGCTATATACAGGGGGTACCGGAACAGAGTCAATGTGGAGGCTATATACAGGGTGTTACGGTACAGAGTCAATGTGGAGGCTATATACAGGGTGTTACGGTAAGGAGTCAATGTGGAGGCTATATACAGGGTGTTACGGTACAGAGTCAATGTGGAGGCTATATACAGGGGTACCGGTACAGAGTCAATGTGGAGGCTATATACAGGGGTACCGGTACAGAGCCAATGTGGAGGCTATATACAGGGTGTTACGGTACAGAGTCAATGTGGAGGCTATATACAGGGGGTACCGGTACAGAGTCAATGTGGAGGCTATATACAGGGGGTACCGGTACAGAGTCAATGTGGAGGCTATATACAGGGGTACCGGTACAGAGTCAATGTGGAGGCTATATACAGGGTACCGGAACAGAGTCAATGTGGAGGCTATATACAGGGTGTTACGGTACAGAGTCAATGTGGAGGCTATATACAGGGTGTTACGGTAAGGAGTCAATGTGGAGGCTATATACAGGGTGTTACGGTACAGAGTCAATGTGGAGGCTATATACAGGGGGTACTGGTACAGAGTCAATGTGGAGGCTATATACAGGGTGTTACGGTACAGAGCCAATGTGGAGGCTATATACAGGGTGTTACGGTACAGAGTCAATGTGGAGGCAATATACAGGGGGTACCGGTACAGAGTCAATGTGGAGGCTATATACAGGGTGTTACGGTACAGAGTCAATGTGGAGGCTATATACAGGGGGTACCGGTACAGAGTCAATGTGGAGGCTATATACAGGGTGTTACGGTACAGAGTCAATGTGGAGGCTATATACAGGGTGTTACGGTACAGAGTCAATGTGGAGGCTATATACAGGGGGTACCGGTACAGAGTCAATGTGGAGGCTATATACAGGGGGTACCGGTACAGAGTCAATGTGGAGGCTATATACAGGGTGTTACGGTAAGGAGTCAATGTGGAGGCTATATACAGGGTGTTACGGTACAGAGTCAATGTGGAGGCTATATACAGGGTGTTACGGTACAGAGTCAATGTGGAGGCTATATACAGGGTGTTACGGTACAGAGTCAATGTGGAGGCTATATACAGGGTGTTACGGTACAGAGTCAATGTGGAGGCTATATACAGGGTGTTACGGTACAGAGTCAATGTGGAGGCTATATACAGGGTGTTACGGTAAGGAGTCAATGTGGAGGCTATATACAGGGGGTACTGGTACAGAGTCAATGTGGAGGCTATATACAGGGTGTTACGGTACAGAGTCAATGTGTAGGCTATATACAGGGGGTACCGGTACAGAGTCAATGTGGAGGCTATATACAGGGGGTACCGGTACAGAGTCAATGTGGAGGCTATATACAGGGGGTTACGGTACAGAGTCAATGTGTAGGCTATATACAGGGGGTACCGGTACAGAGTCAATGTGGAGGCTATATACAGGGGGTACCGGTACAGAGTCAATGTGGAGGCTATATACAGGGGGTTACGGTACAGAGTCAATGTGGAGGCTATATACAGGGTGTTACGGTACAGAGTCAATGTGGAGGCTATATACAGGGGGTACCGGAACAGAGTCAATGTGGAGGCTATATACAGGGTGTTACGGTACAGAGTCAATGTGGAGGCTATATACAGGGGGTACTGGTACAGAGTCAATGTGGAGGCTATATACAGGGTGTTACGGTACAGAGTCAATGTGGAGGCTATATACAGGGGGTACCGGTACAGAGTCAATGTGGAGGCTATATACAGGGGGTACCGGTACAGAGTCAATGTGGAGGCTATATACAGGGTGTTACGGTAAGGAGTCAATGTGGAGGCTATATACAGGGTGTTACGGTACAGAGTCAATGTGGAGGCTATATACAGGGTGTTACGGTACAGAGTCAATGTGGAGGCTATATACAGGGTGTTACGGTACAGAGTCAATGTGGAGGCTATATACAGGGTGTTACGGTAAGGAGTCAATGTGGAGGCTATATACAGGGTGTTACGGTACAGAGTCAATGTGGAGGCTATATACAGGGTGTTACGGTACAGAGTCAATGTGGAGGCTATATACAGGGTGTTACGGTACAGAGTCAATGTGGAGGCTATATACAGGGTGTTACGGTACAGAGTCAATGTGGAGGCTATATACAGGGTGTTACGGTACAGAGTCAATGTGGAGGCTATATACAGGGGGTACCGGTACAGAGTCAATGTGGAGGCTATACACAGGGGGTACCGGAACAGAGTCAATGTGGAGGCTATATACAGGGGGTACCGGTACAGAGTCAATGTGGAGGCTATATACAGGGGGTACCGGTACAGAGTCAATGTGGAGGCTATATACAGGGTGTTACGGTAAGGAGTCAATGTGGAGGCTATATACAGGGTGTTACGGTACAGAGTCAATGTGGAGGCTATATACAGGGTGTTACGGTACAGAGTCAATGTGGAGGCTATATACAGGGTGTTACGGTACAGAGTCAATGTGGAGGCTATATACAGGGTGTTACGGTACAGAGTCAATGTGGAGGCTATATACAGGGTGTTACGGTACAGAGTCAATGTGGAGGCTATATACAGGGTGTTACGGTACAGAGTCAATGTGGAGGCTATATACAGGGTGTTACGGTAAGGAGTCAATGTGGAGGCTATATACAGGGTGTTACGGTACAGAGTCAATGTGGAGGCTATATACAGGGTGTTACGGTACAGAGTCAATGTGGAGGCTATATACAGGGTGTTACGGTACAGAGTCAATGTGGAGGCTATATACAGGGGGTACCGGTACAGAGTCAATGTGGAGGCTATATACAGGGGGTACCGGAACAGAGTCAATGTGGAGGCTATATACAGGGGGTACCGGTACAGAGTCAATGTGGAGGCTATATACAGGGGGTACCGGTACAGAGTCAATGTGGAGGCTATATACAGGGGGTACCGGTACAGAGTCAATGTGGAGGCTATATACAGGGTGTTACGGTACAGAGTCAATGTGGAGGAACAGGTACGTGGAGGTAATGTGAAAGACTCACAGCTGTTATCTAATGTATTGACTCAGGGGTTGAATTCTTATCTAATCAAGGTAGTGTTTTATTTTCCATTAATTTAAAAATAAATGTTCAAATTTATCTTCCACTTAAGACATTTTGTGTAGATCGTTTACAAAAAAACAAATTAAATCCATTTTAGTCCCACAACCTAACAACAAAATGTGGAATAATGCTACTGTCTACCGGCTTCCCCAGGACCCCCCGGCCCCAGGCTACCAGCTCAAAATGTGGAATAATGCTACTGTCTACCGGCTTCCCCAGGACCCCCGGCCCCAGGCTACCAGCTCAAAATGTGGAATAAGTAAAGTAGTGTGAATGCAAATGACTGCTGTCTGAACACGCACACACACACACACACACACACACACACACGATTTGGTAACTTGCTGTTTGGAGAGTCAATATTCCAAAACGGATTTGAAAAACAAGTGATTTGAGCATTAAAGCCTGTAGTGTGAACACGGCTTCAGATCTCTAAGGGTTAAGTCACAGCAGCACCAGACTAGTGGTCTGTCTCTGTCTGGAAGAATGCTACTGTCTACCGGCTTCCCCAGGACCCCCCGCTCCCCAGGCTACCCGCTCCCCAGGCCCCCCAGGCTCCCAGCTCCCCAGGCTACCGGCTCCCCAGGCTACCAGCTCCCCAGGCTACCAGCTCCCCAGGCTACCAGCACCCCAGGCCCCCCAGGCCACCCGCTCCCCAGGCCCCCAGGCTACCGGCTCCCCAGGCTACCGGCCCCCAGGCCACCGGCTCCCCAGGCCCCGGCTCCCCAGGCCACCGGCTCCCCAGGCCACCGGCCCCCAGGCTACCGGCTCCCCAGGCTACCGGCCCCCAGGCTACCGGCTCCCCAGGCCCCCAGGCCACCGGCTCCCCAGGCCACCGGCCCCCAGGCTACCGGCCCCCAGGCTAGGCCCCCAGGCCACCGGCCCCCAGGCTCCCCAGGCCCCCAGGCCACCGGCCCCCAGGCTACCGGCTCCCCAGGCCCCCAGGCTACCGGCTCCCAGGCTACCGGCCCCCAGGCCCCCCAGGCTACCGGCTCCCCAGGCCCCCAGGCTACCAGCTCCCCAGGCCCCCAGGCTACCGGCCCCCAGGCCACCGGCTCCCCGGCTACCCGCTCCCCAAGTCTCTTTCTCAATTTAGATTTTATTTTATTTTATTCCTTGCGTCCTCTTTCCTCTGACTTTTGAGATAGAGTTAAGGACAGAGGATGCAAGGGATGGAGGGAAGATGAACTGAGAGCCTCTGTCTGTAAGGATGCCCACCGGCTCCCAGGCCCCCAGTCTCATTGAACTGAGAGCCTCTGTCTGTAAGGATGCCCACCGGCTCCCCAGGCCCCCAGTCTCTTTGAACTGAGAGCCTCTGTCTGTAAGGATGCCCACCTGCTCCCCAGGCCCCCCAGGCTACCAGCTCCCCAGGCCCCCCAGTCTCTTTGAACTGAGAGCCTCTGTCTGTAAGGATGCCCACCTGCTCCCCAGGCTACCGGCTCCCCAGGCTACCGGCTCCCCAGGCCCCCCAGTCTCTTTGAACTGAGAGCCTCTGTCTGTAAGGACGCCCACCTGCTCCAGTGTAGCAGCGAAGCCCTGTCTGTCGGCCACGTAGGGAAGGCCGTGAACCAACCCCACCTTCTCCGTCATCTGATTGGCCATATCGGTCAGAGTGTCCGGTTTCACTGAGGAGGAACAGGAACAAATCATTCTATCAATGTATATAGAAAGCCCATTGTTTATTTTATTTTAACTAAAAAATCAGCAGTTTACAGATTAGGCAATGGGATCTAACGTATCGTTTTCATCAAATGTTTTTCATCCAACTACAGTACTTGAATATAGGTGAATAAAATAAACGTCTGGTTTATCTAGGTTCAGTTTATTTGTTCAAGGTTCAAAACTAGAATACATAAAGATAGTCTCTCTATTATCCAACGGGTGTGAGTCAGTGATAAGAACGAAAACAGAGACCGCTGACTTGATTTGTAACAGTGCAGCGGATTCATTCTGTTACGATTCAAAATCAGAGTAAGGAAAACGTCCCCAAATGCCACCACAATCCCTAGGTAGTGCACTACTCTTGACCAAGGCAGTGCACAACGTAGGGAATAAAAAGGTGCCCTTTGGGATACAAGCAAAGTGAAGTTTCCAAACCTCGTATTCCGCTGTCGCAGATCCACACGAGGTCATACTTGGCCCCTTCATAACCCGGCATCAGGTTATTAATCTTGGGGTTGATGCCGACCTTCTTTCCTCCTGCAAACAGAACATTTGTTCAGTGACTTGACGTGCACTAAGACTGTGTTGTAAAAACCAAGAGATTCTCTTCAACCTTTACAGACGGTTTTTCACTTCCCTTCAGCCCTCTCATTCAACAGGGAGCCCATTTTGTGCGTGGCCTTATATGGGACTCGCAGGTCACGGCAGGTAATGACACAGCCTGCGATCTTCCCAATTCATTACGTTTTAATCTCGAAGACAACCAATACAAAACATTTACTCAATAAAAATGTTTTTTTTTTTTAAATTATCTGTCTCAATAAAGTTTGAATATTGCCCAATCAAAATAAATCAGTAGTTCAAAAAACTAAATGTGAACGTATTCATTGTATTTTTTGACAACTGCGGAGGAAATTGCTATAAACTTCATGAGGAGGAAGGATGTGACATTTGGATCACTTCTTTATTTTTGGGGGGGGGGTGACGAAAGTGGACGTTTTTGACAGATTTAAAACCTACAAAATGCCTTCCAGTCAGAACCTATGACCTATGACCTAGAACCTGTACATGATACAGACAACGTCTAGTCATTATTCTGTCAGACCCCGCGATCTGTGATCCGTACATGGTACAGACAACGTCTAGTCATTATTCTGTCAGACCCCACGATCTGTGATCCGTACATGGTACAGACAACGTCTAGTCATTATTCTGTCAGACCCCACGATCTGTGATCCGTACATGGTATAGACAACGTCTAGTCATTATTCTGTCAGACCCCGCGATCTGTGATCCGTACATGGTACAGACAACGTCTAGTCATTATTCTGTCAGACCCCGCGATCTGTGATCCGTACATGGTACAGACAACGTCTAGTCATTATTCTGTCAGACCCCGCGATCTGTGATCCGTACATGGTACAGACAACGTCTAGTCATTATTCTGTCAGACCCCGCGATCTGTGATCCGTACATGGTACAGACAACGTCTAGTCATTATTCTGTCAGACCCCGCGATCTGTGATCCGTACATGGTACAGACAACGTCTAGTCATTATTCTGTCAGACCCCACGATCTGTGATCCGTACATGGTACAGACAACGTCTAGTCATTATTCTGTCAGACCCCACGATCTGTGATCCGTACAGGGTACAGACAACGTCTAGTCATTATTCTGTCAGACCCCACGATCTGTGATCCGTACATGGTACAGACAACGTCTAGTCAGTATTCTGTCAGACCCCGCGATCTGTGATCCGTACATGGTACAGACAACGTCTAGTCAGTATTCTGTCAGACCCCACGATCTGTGATCCGTACAGGGTACAGACAACATCTTGGTGTCATTTTACTCTTTATATCGTGCTGTAAAATAAGGTCCTTATTGTTCTAGATTCTGAAATACAATGTTTCACATTCATTTATTAAAAATGAGAAATATTCTCTCAAAAAAGTCAAAACTTTTTTGATAATAAAATGTTTATTTTTTAGACATATCGTTTGGAACAATATAATCTTCAAAACACGTCACCTTTCCCCGAGTGGCTCTCCCACTGTTAATGATAAGACCCATTTTATACATAGAAAATGACATTATAGGTCATTAACGAATCACAGCCCTCCTCCAGTTCCTTTTGAATCCCTTTTCCCATTCACTGTGTTGGTGGTGCTCCTGAAATTGATTATAAACGTTAAAATCAGTAGCGAGCCCACTCTGGAAATGCGATGTACTTGTAGAGCATACTGTTCCAAACAATGTTTAAAAATAGGATGAAATTGAGTATTTTTGAGATATTAATAATAATATGTTTTATTAAATATAAACTCCATGTTTTACAGAACAGTATAAGTAGTATAATGACAGAAATATATGGACACTCCTTCAAATGAGTGGATTCAGCTATTTCAGCCACACCTGTAGCTGACAGGTATATCAAACCGCCATGCAATCTCCGTAGACAAACATTGGCAGTAGAATGGCCTTCCCAGAAGAGTGGAGGCTGTTATAGCAGCAATGTTCCTACATCTAGTGGAAAGCCTTCCCAGAAGAGTGGAGGCTGTTATAGCAGCAATGTTCCAACATCTAGTGGAAAGCCTTCCCAGAAGAGTGGAGGCTGTTATAGCAGCAAAGGGGAGGGAGACCAACTCCATATTAATGCCCAGGATTATGGAATGAGATGTTTGATGAACAGGTGTCCACATACTTTTGGTCAAGCAGTATTGGTGGTCAGTGTAATGTAGGGTTCAGAGGGTCTTACAGGAGGCATGTATAGGTCAAAAAAACAAACAAAAAAGGGCCATAAAAATGTCCACTTTCAAAATGATTTAAAAATAAATACGTGACAAAAATGTAACACGCATGTCAAAACGTCCTTCCTCCCGATTCAATGTAACACGCATGTCAAAACGTCCTTCCTCCCGATTCAATGTAACACGCATGTCAAAACGTCCTTCCTCCCGATTCAATGTAACACGCATGTCAAAACGTCCTTCCTCCCGATGTCAAAACGTCCTTCCTCATTCAATGTAACACGCATGTCAAAACGCGTCCTTCCTCCCGATTCAATGTAACACGCATGTCAAAACGTCCTTCCTCCCGATTCAATGTAACACGCATGTCAAAACGTCCTTCCTCCCGATTCAATGTAACACGCATGTCAAAACGTCCTTCCTCCCGATTCAATGTAACACGCATGTCAAAACGTCCTTCCTCCCGATTCAATGTAACACGCATGTCAAAACGTCCTTCCTCCCGATTCAATGTAACACGCATGTCAAAACGTCCTTCCTCCCGATTCAATGTAACATCCATGTCAAAACGTCCTTCCTCCCGATTCAATTCAATGTCAAACGTCCCTTCCTCGATTCAATTTATCCATGTCAAAACGCCCTTCCTTCCCGATTCAATTTATGACGTCAAAGCGTCCTTGTCGATTCAAATTATGACTCATGTCAAAACGTCCTTCCTCCCGATTCAATTTATGACGCATGTCAAAACGTCCTTCCTCCCGATTCAATTTATGACGCATGTCAAAACGTCCTTCCTCCCGATTCAATTTATGACGCATGTCAAAACGTCCTTCCTCCCGATTCAATTTATGACGCATGTCAAAACGTCCTTCCTCCCGATTCAATTTATATGTGAGAATTGAACAATCTTAGATGGCAAAAATACATGTTCCGTCCATCCACGCTCAAAAAGGAATTGACCAACTGTGTACTGTTGTTAAGTCCGTCTCTTTGTGTACCGACAGGCCACCGTACTGAGCATTGACACGTCTCCCTACTTACAACTACACATATTAACATATTTATTAGACAGATCTTAGAATAGCAGGACATGAGATATGAATATTAATTAACAGTTGTTCAAAGAATTCATCAACCAGACTCTTACCTATAAATAACCGAGCATCAACGTTGGGATATTTTCCTAGAAGCTTTTTACAAACATCAATGGCTGGGTCGTCATGGTCCTGCACACAGAGTAGGATCTCAAACTGGGCAGAGAGAGAGACACAGACAGACAGTTAGTCCAATACTGTAGAGAAACTGTAGAGAAAGATAGATATGTTAGTTCAGTTCAATATTGTAGAGAGGAAGTTCAAGCCACGAGCATTTATTCAATTCATTTGTTTAACTCCAGCTGTGTTCCCCTCTGACCCCTCCAACGGTGTTCCACTCTGACCCCTCCAACGGTGTTCCAATCTGACCCCTCCAACGGTGTTCCACTCTGACCCCTCCAGCTGTGTTCCACTCTGACCCCTCCAGCTGTGTTCCATTCTGACCCCTCCAACGGTGTTCCCCTCTGACCCCTCCAGCTGTGTTCCAATCTGACCCCTCCAGCTGTGTTCCAATCTGACCCCTCCAGCGGTGTTCCCCTCTGACCCCTCCAGCTGTGTTCCCTCCTGACCCCTCCAGCTGTGTTCTACTGGCTCTCTGACCCCTCCAGCTGTGTTCCACTCTGACCCCTCCAACAGTGTTCCACTCTGACCCCTCCAACAGTGTTCCACTCTGACCCCTCCAGCTGTGTTCCACTCAGACCCCTCCAGCTGTGTTCCACTCAGACCCCTCCAGCTGTGTTCCACTCTGACCCCTCCAACAGTGTTCCACTCAGACCCCTCCAGCTGTGTTCCACTCTGACCCCTCCAGCTGTGTTCCAATCTGACCCCTCCAACGGTGTTCCACTCTGACCCCTCCAGCTGTGTTACACTCTGACCCCTTCAGCTGTGTTACACTCTGACCCTCCCAGCTGTGTTACACTCTGACCCTCCCAGCTGTGTTACACTCTGACCCCTTCAGCTGTGTTCCAATCTGACCCCTCCAGCTGTGTTCTACTGGCACCCTGACCCCTCCAACGGTGTTCCACTCTGACCCCTCCAACAGTGTTCTACTGGCTCTCTGACCCCTCCAGCTGTGTTCCAACCTGACCCCTCCAGCTGTGTTCCCCTCTGACCCCTCCAGCTGTGTTCCAACCTGACCCCTCCAGCTGTGTTCCCCTCTGACCCCTCCAGCTGTGTTCCCTTCTGACCCCTCCAGCTGTGTTCCCCTCTGACCCCTCCAGCTGTGTTCCCCTCTGACCCCTCCAGCTGTGTTCCCCACTGACCCCTCCAGCTGTGTTCCACTGACCCCTCCAACTGTGTTCCACTCTGACCCCTCCAGCTGTGTTACACTCTGACCCCTCCAGCTGTGTTCCAATCTGACCCCTCCAGCTGTGTTCCAATCTGACCCCTCCAACTGTGTAAATCAGAGGCTTATTCTGAATAATACTACTCACTACTTTTGACCAGGTGCCCTACAATGCATTTGGAAACTTTTCAGACCCCTTGACACATTGTTACAACCTTATTCTAAAATTGATAAAATAGTTTTTTCACCCCACAATCTACACACAATACCCTATAATGACAACGCAAAAACGGTTTGTTTTTAAAATAAATTTTAGCAACAAAATTAAAAATACTTAAATATGACATTTACATAAGTATTCAGACCCTTTACTCAGCACAGCACCTTTGACAACAATTACAGCCTCGAATCTTGGGTATGACGCTACAAGCTTGGCACACCTGTATTTGTATTCTTCTCTGCAGATCCTCTCAAGCTCTGTCAGGTTGAATGGGGAGCGTCACTGCACAGCTATTTTCAGGTCTCTCCAGAGATGTTCGATGGGGTTAAAGTTCAGGCCACTCAAGGACATTGAGACTTGTCCTAAAGCCATTCCTGTGCTGTCTTGGTTCACCGAAGGGATGGTGCCAGGTTTCCTCTTGACGTGACAGTTGGCATTCAGGCCAAAGAGTTCAATCTTAGTTTCATCAGAACAGGGAATCATGTTTCTCATGGTCTGAGCGTCCGTTAGGTGTCTTTTGGCAAACTCCAAGCGGGCTGTCATGTGCCTTTTACTGAGGAGTGGCTTCCGTCTGGTCAGTCTACTATAAAAGGCCTGATTGGTGGAATGCTGCAGAGATTGTTATCCTTCTGGAATGTTCTCCCATCTCCCTGACCAAGGCCCTTCTCGACAGATTGCTCAGTTTGGCCAAGCGGCAAGGTCTAGGAAGAGTCTTGGTGGTTCCAAACTTTCTTCCACTTAAGAATGATGGAGGCCACTGTGTTCTTGGGGACCTTCAATGCTGCAGAATGATGGAGGCCACTGTGTTCTTGGGGACCTTCAATGCTGCAGAATGATGGAGGCCACTGTGTTCATGGGGACCTTCAATGCTGCAGAATGATGGAGGCCACTGTGTTCTTGGGGACCTTCAATGCTGCAGAATGATGGAGGCCACTGTGTTCTTGGGGACCTTCAATGCTGCAGAATGAGAATGATGGAATGATGGAGGCCACTGTGTTCTTGGGGACCTTCAATGCTGCAGAATGATGGAGGCCACTGTGTTCTTGGGGACCTTCAATGCTGCAGAATGATGGAGGCCACTGTGTTCTTGGGGACCTTCAATGCTGCAGACATTTGTTGGTACCCTTCCCCAGATCTGTGCCTCTACACAATCCTGTCTCGGAGGTCTACAGACAATTTCTTCTACCTCATGGCTTGGTTTTTGCTCTGACGTGCACTGTGTCAATTGTAGGACATGATATAGACATGGGTGTGCCTTTCCAAAACATGTCCAATCGGTTGAATTTACCACAGGTGGACTCCAAGCAAGTTGTAGAAACATTTTAACGATGATCAACGGAAACAGGATGCACCTGAGCTCAATTTAGAGTCTCATAACAAAGGGTCTATTTAAAGAAAATTAAATATAATTTAGCAAACGTTTATTTTAAATGTTTTTTTTCTCACTTTGTCATTATGAGGTAATATGTGTAGATTGATGAGGCAAAAAAATTGTATTAATCCATTTTAAAATAAGGCTGTAACGTAAAAAATTGAATGTGGGAACAAGTCAAGGGGTCTGAATACTTTCAGAATGCGATGTATCTGTCCTTGTAATACTCGTGATGACTTACGGGCACGGGGTTTCTGACTGCCCGTCGGGCACGGGGTTTCTGTCTGCCCGTCGGGCACGGGGTTTCTGTCTGCCCGTCGGGCACGGGGTTTCTGTCTGCCCGTCGGGCACGGGGTTTCTGTCTGCCCGTCGGGCACGGGGTTTCTGTCTGCCCGCCGGGCACGGGGTTTCTGTCTGCCCGCCGGGCACGGGGTTTCTGTCTGCCCGCCGGGCACGGGGTTTCTGTCTGCCCGTCGGGCACGGGGTTTCTGTCTGCCCGTCGGGCACGGGGTTTCTGTCTGCCCGTCGGGCACGGGGTTTCTGTCTGTCCGTCGGGCACGGGGTTTCTGTCTGTCCGTCGGGCACGGTGTGTTTGTCTTACTGGCACGGCTTTCTGTCTTACTGGCACGGCTTTCTGTCTTACTGGCACGGCTTTCTGTCTTACTGGCACGGCTTTCTGTCTTACTGGCACGGCTTTCTGTCTTACTGGCACGGGGTTTCTGACTTCCTGGTATGGTGTTTCAGTTAGATTATTCATCATGTTTCACAGCTATTACTGAACATGAAAAGATAAAGGACATAGTGAACCTGTAGAGACATGTTGGTTAAGGCTTGTTGTAATCGAGTATCACCCCAGGAAGGTAAGGCAGGGCGTTTTAAATACCTCTCAGTCATCCCTAACCTCACGTCCTATCCAGGTACTGTAACGGCAAAGTCCCTGCATGCATTTAAGACAGTTGTGAAAGGCTATCGCCAGCGTCAATCATCTGGTTTGGTTGGTAACCGACGTCATGAATATGTTGCGTAATGCTTCCCTTTACAGTATCGTTCTATAGGAAGCAGGTACTTCTGGCTTGCTACACTCTAATGCATTACTATTGACGTGTCCAACTGTATTGGAACATTATCTATAACAGTAGACTGATAGTTCCTAACAAACAGTGTGGTGGGTAGGCCTGGGCAGTATACCATGTATATACATACACCAGGGTACTTGGATTGCCCCGGGATTATTTTTCCATACCGTCCAAAACAAAAATTTATTTTAAGTTACTCAATAAAATTGGCATATTTGTAAGTACTTTTTAAAATTATTGCCTGCAGTCAACTTGCGCAATACGCCGGGAGACAAAGCAGACTGCGTTCTCCATTACCTCATGAAGCTTACCGTAGTTCCTCAGAACAGTTGAGCCCGTCAACGTGATTGGTTTGTAAAAATAATCACAACAGGAGAAAGCGTGAGTCAGTGAGTTCCGCTTTCTAGATCTATCAGTGAGTCTTAGTTGTAAACGGTGCACATGAGATGACTAAGTTACACTTGTACGCAATTCACTACTAAATATTTGCCATGAAGCTGTTTGAGAGAATGCCAAGAGAGTGTGCAAAGCTGTCATCAAGGCAAAAAGGGTGTGGCTACTTTGAAGAACCTCAAATATAAAAATAAAAAAATGTTTGATTTGTTTAACATTTACTACATGATTCTACATATGTGTTATTTCATAGTTTTGATGTCTTCACTATTATTCTACAATGTAGAAAATAGTAAAAGAAATAAAGAAAAACCCTTGAATGAGTAGGTGTGTCCAAACTTTTGATTGGGTACTGCATGTCAATATTTATCTTCAGAAATTAGCATGGCATTTAGCCCATTAATATAATGCAGCTTTGGACCCCCCCGTCTCAAAACCACAAAGAGCGTTTGGAATTTTACAGAGAGCTATTAGCCTGTTAGTTCAGGGCTAAGCCTACCTCTCGTTGACGCAAGCAGCCGTGTCTCCCGTACTGTGCACACACACAGTTATCTGACAGTTAGGCCCTGTTTACATCTGAGCAGTCCACTGCAGAGCGCCGGACGCAAAACCGCATAAATACATTTTTTAAAATTATGAAAACAGCTTCAAGCGTAAGCTTAAAACGACTAAAAGTATGTAGAAAAGATAATGGTAATGGTTTTTCATAAAATCATTGAGAACTAACACAATTACCCAAATAAAATCTAGACAGTAAGAGAATTGAAAATTCCAAAAACAAATGAATTTAGCAGTAGTTATATATATATATATATAATATGTTTGAGCAAAGGAACACAGCATTAGCCATGAGAAAAATCTAATATCAGCTCTATGGAGAAATGTGTTGAATTACAGGAAATTGCCTTAAAAATGTTAGTTTTCTGTACAGCTATATAAAATTCTCTAAAAGACAGCCGCCTTGCCACACCCATTAATTCACGTCACTGGGGACCATCCGGAGTGGTATCGCAGCACCCCCATGCAGCTACGTTGCGAAACGAATGCCGCATACTTTACATACTTTACATTTTTCCAAACATTGCGTTTGTCTTTAATGCAGCCAGAGTCTGTCAATGGAAAAGGAAGTTACCAGACAACAAGATGAAAATGTGTTTTTTGAGCAATAGTTAGTTAGCAACATGTAAACAATTAACCATTCCTATAAGTGAGTACTATTTAAAATGTTAAAATAACACACATTGGCTGTTTAAACTTCTTCTGGATAGGGGGCAGTATTTTCACATTTGGATGAAAAGCATCCCCAGAGTAAACTGCCTCCTACTCAGTCCCAGATGCTAATATATGCATATTATTAGTCTTATTATATAGAAAACACTCTGAAGTTTCTAAAACTGTTTGAATGATGTCTGAGTATAACATAACTGATATAGCAGGCAAAATCCTGAGGAAAAGAATCCAACCAGGAAGTGGGTAATCTGAGGTTTGTAGGTTTTCAACTCAGCCCCTATTGAATATACAGTGGGATATGGGCCATCTTGCACTTCTTAAGGCTTCCACTAGATGTCAACAGTCTTTAGAACGTTGTTTCAGGCTTTTACTGTGAAGGGGGGCTGAATGAGAGGGGAATGAGTCAGAGGTCTGCCAGCAGCCTCGGTCTCGTGATGTGCGGTCATGAGAAAGTTACCTCTCGTTCCATTGCTTTTCTACAGACAAATATATTCTCCGGTTGGGACATTATTGAACATTTATGATAAAAACATCCTAAAGATTGATTCAACATCGTTTGATTTGTTTCTACGACCAGTAATATAACTTTTGGGGGATTTGTCCGACATTTCCGCTGGACTTGCCTGCGCCTCGTGAGTTTCGATTTGTTTACTAAACGCCCTAACAAAAGGAGGTATTTGAACATACATTATGGACTTTATGGAACAAATCAAACATTTATTGTGGAACTGGGATTCCTGGGAGTGCATTCTGATGAAGATCAAAAGGTACGTGAATATTTATGCTATTTCTGAATTATGTTGACTCCAACATGGCGGATATATTCTTGGGTTGTGTATGTCGTCTGAGCGCCGTACTCAGATTATTGCATGGTTTGCCTTTTCCGTGAAATCTGACACAGCGGTTGCATTAAGCATGAAGTATGTCTTTAAATCTGTGAATAACACTTGTATCTTTTATTAATGTTTATTATGAGTATTTTTGTGATTTGATGTGCGAATTCACAGGATGTTTTGGAGGCAAAGTCAAATGTAAACTGATTTTTTAAATATAAATATGAACATACAAAACATACATGTATTGTGAGTGTCATCTGATGAAGATCATCAAAGGTTAGTGATTCATTTGATCAATATTTCTGCTTTTTGTGACTCCTCTCTTTGGTTGGAAAATCGCTGTATGCTTTCTGTGACTAGTTGCTGACCTAACATAATGATACATTCTTTCGTCTAAATGCTTTTTTGAAATCGGACACTGTGGTTGGATTAACGAGAATGTTATCTTTAAAATGGTGTCTAATACTTGTATGTTTGAGAAAATTTAATTGTGACACTTCTGTTGATTGAATTTGGCGCCCTGCAATTTTATTGGCTGTTGGCGAGGGGTTCCACTAGCGGAACGGGGTTGTTGCCTACCGTTTTAGTTTATTGTGATGATAAAGAGATTTTGTTTTTGATGATAATTATTAGGTGGTGGTTGCTAGCAACAATTATACATTCAACCTAGCCTAGCTTTTAGCTAACTGCTCGGTAAGCTAGCTTGACTTGCTAGAAAGTTTTAAAAATATATATATATATTTTTCTCTAAGTTACTCAACGAAACAATGTTTTATCATCACCTGAATCAATGAAACTGTACTAAATCTCCCAAAATAAATGCGATATTTGACGAAAGACTAGGTTTCTCAATCTTGTCTTGCGTTTTGAAACACTGTTCTCATCCAGTAGCGAAACGTGATTTACGTGAAGGTGACGGTCGGTGTAATGAACTTCGCTATGATGTCATACGTAGTTAAATGCATAAACGTTCCATAGGCTATGGAACTGAGGGAGGGAGCATCAATTCAGTCACAACAGATAGATATTTTTAAAGTCAGATATTTTAAGAGTGAAAACTATTAAAAGTGAACCGGTGATTCATAACGTTTGAAACTGGTTTCCTGACCAATGCATGCTTCATTGGGATCGGCTTGGGCTCCCGCAGACCGATATTTTTACATTTATTTCAACTTTATTTAACCAGGTAGGCTTAGTTGAGAACAAGTTCTCATTTACAACTGCGACCTGGCCAAGATAAAGCAAAGCGGTTCGACACAAACAGAGTTACACATGGAGTAAAACCAACATACAGTGAATAATACAGTAGAAAAATAAGTCTATACACGATGTGAGCAAATGAGGTGAGATAAGAGAGGTAAAGGCAAAAAAGGCCATGGTGGCAAAGTAAATACAATATAGCAAGTAAAACACTGGAACGGTAGATTTGCAGTGGAAGAATGTGCAAAGTATAAATAATGGGGTGCAAAGGAGTAAAATAAATAAATAAATACAGTAGGGGTAGTTGTTTGGGCTAAATTATAGATGGGCTCTGCTAAATGACTTAAATGTAAATGTAAATGGCTATGTACAGGTGCAGTAATCTGTGAGCTGCTCTGATAGCTGGTGCTTAAAGCTAGTGAGGGAGATAAGTGTTTCCAGTTTCAGAGATTTTTGTAGTTTGTTCCAGTCATTGGCAGCAGAGAACTGGAAGGAGAGGCGGCCAAAGGAGGAATTGGTTTTGGGGGTGAACAGAGAGATATACCTGCTGGAGCGCGTGCTACAGGTGGGTGCTGCTATGGTGACCAGCGAGCTGAGGTAAGGGGGGACTTTACCTAGCAGGGTCTTGTAGATGACCTGGAGCCAGTGCGTTTGGCGACGAGTATGAAGCGAGGGCCAGCCAACGAGAGCATACAGGTCGCAGTGGTGGGTAGTATATGGGGCTTTGGTGACAAAACGGATGGCACTGTGATAGACTACATCCAATTGGCTGAGTAGAGTGTTGGAGGCTATTTTGTAAATGACATCGCCGAAGTCGAGGATCGGTAGGATGGTCATTTACATTTGAACAAGGGACTGATTTGTATCAGTAAATCGTTACATATATAGAACAGGTAGTACCGTGGAGGGATAGGGTATAGGACATAGACATGTAGCATATAGAACAGGTAGTACCGTGGAGGGATAGGGTATAGGACATAGACATGTAGCATATAGAACAGGTAGTACCGTGGAGGGATAGGGTATAGGACATAGACATGTAGCATATAGAACAGGTAGTACCGTGGGGGGATAGGGTATAGGACAGACACGTAGCATATAGAACAGGTAGTACCGTGGAGGGATAGGGTATAGGACATAGACATGTAGCATATAGAACAGGTAGTACCTTGGGGGGATAGGGTATAGACATGTAGCATATAGAACAGGTAGTACCTTGGGGGGATAGGGTATAGACATGTAGCATATAGAACAGGTAGTACCGTGGAGGGATAGGGTATAGGACAGACATGTAGCATATAGAACAGGTAGTACCGTGGAGGGATAGGGTATAGGACATAGACATGTAGCATATAGAACAGGTAGTACCGTGGGGGGATAGGGTATAGGACATAGACATGTAGCATATAGAACAGGTAGTACCGTGGAGGGATAGGGTATAGGACATAGACATGTAGCATATAGAACAGGTAGTACCGTGGAGGGATAGGGTATAGGACATAGACATGTAGCATATAGAACAGGTAGTACCGTGGAGGGATAGGGTATAGGACATAGACATGTAGCATATAGAACAGGTAGTACCGTGGAGGGATAGGGTATAGGGTATAGACATGTAGCATATAGAACAGGTAGTACCGTGGAGGGATAGGGCATAGGGTATAGACATGTAGCATATAGAACAGGTAGTACCGTGGAGGGATAGGGCATAGACATGTAGCATATAGAACAGGTAGTACCTTGGGGATAGGGTATAGACATGTAGCATATAGAACAGGTAGTACCGTGGAGGGATAGGGCATAGACATGTAGCATATAGAACAGGTAGTACCTTGGGGATAGGGTATAGACATGTAGCATATAGAACAGGTAGTACCGTGGAGGGATAGGGCATAGACATGTAGCATATAGAACAGGTAGTACCTTGGGGATAGGGTATAGACATGTAGCATATAGAACAGGTAGTACCTTGGGGTAGTCGAGTTCAAAGAAGGTCTCCAGGTTATTGATGAGGTTGGGGTCTACTCCTTTCAGAGGCTTCAGTAGAGAGACCCCCGCCAGCTTACTGTAGGGCTGCTTGTCAATGCTCTTCTTATTGAGATAGAGTCGGCTACATTCAGGGAGACAGACACACAGAAAGAGAGACAACAAACGAGATCTTCAGTTTTCTTGAAAAGTTTTTATTTTATTTACATGTTGCCCTAGTAATTTTAGAATGGACACATTTCCAACACAATTAGCCAAAATTGAGGCAACTTTGAATAGACACAATCACAAACACTAGTATAAAATGGCTTTTTAAAATTTTATTTATGACTTCACAGGTTGTTTTCCCGAAGACAAGGCATCAAAAGTGGTGTTTATGTTGTGATAAGATAAGTCCATGCTACGATCTTTACAGGCCTAGTCTACATCTCACTCTCAATCCCAACAGGAAAGAAAAGCGCCGCCTACAAACGATGGAATTAGACTGTCTGTCCAACCATTGGGGTTGAAGCCTAATTATCTGCATTTAATGCCATCGATCATGTGACCGACTCGACATTCCACAATCTCTGAGGTGGCCTGAATGAAACGCCTTTGTTTCTGAGTGAAATACACAAATGCTTTCATGAGGGCTTGAATCCCAAATGGCACCCTATATATAGTCTAGTGCACTACTTTTCACCAGAACCCAATGGGCCCTGGTCCAAAGTAGTACACTATGTGGTCACACAGCCCTCGGTGCACATATACCACTGCAGCACGAGTTCCAATCCTTCCCACTGCTCATTTCACTACTCTCCATCTTTCCCACGGTCTCTCTATTTTTTAATTTGACCTTTATTTAACTAGGCAAGTCAGTTAAGAACAAATTCTTATTTACAATGACGGCCTAGGAACAGTGGGTTAACTGGTCTAGGAACAGTGGGTTAACTGGTCTAGGAACAGTGGGTTAACTGGTCTAGGAACAGTGGGTTAACTGCCTTGTTCAGGGGCAGAACGACAGATTTGTACCTTGTCAGCTCGGGGGTTTGAACTTGCAACCTTCCGGTTAATAGTCCAATGCTCTAACCACTAGGCTACCTGCCGCCCCAATCCAATAAAGCATAAAAATACACACACACACACACACACACACACACACTCAAAAAAATGAAGGGAACACTAAAATAACACATCTTAGATCTGAATGAATGAAATATTCTAAGGATTATCTGCTACTGTCTCCCTGCTGAACATTAAGGATTCTCTACTACTGTCTCCTTGCTGAACATTAAGGATTCTCTACTACTGTCTCCCTGCTGAACATTAAGGATTCTCTACTACTGTCTCCCTGCTGAACATTAAGGATTCTCTGCTACTGTCTCCCTGCTGAACATTAAGGATTCTCTGCTACTGTCTCCCTGCTGAACATTAAGGATTCTCTGCTACTGTCTCCCTGCTGAACATTAAGGATTCTCTGCTACTGTCTCCCTGCTGAACATTAAGGATTCTCTGCTACTGTCTCCCTGCTGAACATTAAGGATTCTCTGCTACTGTCTCCTGCTGAACATTAAGGATTCTCTGCTACTGTCTCCCTGCTGAACATTAAGGATTCTCTGCTACTGTCTCCCTGCTGAACATTAAGGATTCTCTACTACTGTCTCCCTGCTGAACATTAAGGATTCTCTACTACTGTCTCCCTGCTGAACATTAAGGATTCTCTACTACTGTCTCCCTGCTGAACATTAAGGATTCTCTGCTACTGTCTCCCTGCTGAACATTAAGGATTCTCTACTACTGTCTCCCTGCTGAACACGAAGGTGTGTTCCCTGAAGCAGTAATTATGATGTCACGGGGAAGGAAGGTGTAGAAACTGGCAGAAACAGGGTGTTGGCTACGTGGAAGAGTAATGTTGCAACAGAGGACAACTATCAACCAGTAAAATTGGGAAATCTCTTTTCGATCCCCACAATAACAAGGACTAGCACGCCAACCTGGGGGAAGTATCGGGGGACTCGTGTAGTGAATTTCATCCCACTGCTTCAGCTATCACTAGGCTAAATATACAGAGCTTTCAGAAAGTATTCACACCCCTTGACCACATTCTGTTGTGTTACAGCCTCAATTTAAAATGGATTAAATTGAGAAGTGTGTGTGTGTGTGTACGCCAGTGACACGCACACACACACACACAATACCACCATAAAGGTCAGTGGAATTATGTTCTTTGAAATGTTCACAAATTAATTAAAAATTAAAGGCTGAAATGTCAATGATAATTCAGTCCCTTTGTTATGACAAGCCTAAATAAGTTCAGGAGTAAAAATGAACAAGTCACATAATAAGTTGCATGGACTCACTCTGTGTGCTATAAACATGACTACCTCATCTCTGTACCCCACATACAGACTATTATAAGGTCCCTCAGTAGAGCAGTGAATTTCAAACAGATTCAACCACAAAGACCAGGGAGGTGTTCTAATGCCTCGCAACGAAGGGCACCGATTGGTAGATGGGTACAAATAAATAAAAAGCAGACGTTAAAAAGATCCTTTTTGAGGGCGAAGTTATTAATTACACTTAGGATGGTGGATCAACACACCCAGTCACTATAAAGATACAGGCGTCCTTCCCAACTCAGTGTATCAATACACCCAGTCACTACAAAGATACAGGCGTCCTTCCCAACTCAGTGTATCAACACACCCAGTCACTACAAAGATACAGACGTCCTTCCTAACTCAGTGTATCAACACACCCAGTCACTATAAAGATACAGGCGTCCTTCCTAACTCAGTTGCCGGAGAGGAAGGAAACCGCTCAGGGATTCCATCATGAGGCCAACGGTGACTTTAAAACAGTTACAGAGTTTAATGGCTGTGATAGGAGACAACTGAGGATGGATCAACAACATTGTAGTGAGGTTGTCCTTTTGAACACAGAAAAAAACAAGTTAAATGCAACCAATCAACATTTTAAAAAACTTTTTTATTTTAATTTTATTTTTTTTACCTTTATTTTACTAAGCAAGTCAGTTAAGAACAAATTCTTATTTTCAATGACAGCCTAGGAACAGTGGGTTAAACTGCCTTGTTCAGGGGCAGAACAACAGATTTTGTACCTTGTCAGCTCAGGGATTTGAACTTGCAACCTTTCTGTTACTAGTCCAACGCTCTAACCACTAGGCTACCCTGCCTCCTCTACACTCTAACCACTAGGCTACCTGCCACCTCTACACTAACCACTAGGCTACCCTGCCTCCTCTACACTCTAACCACTAGACTACCCTGCCCTGCCACTCTAACCACTAGACTACCCTGCCTCCTCACTCTAACCACTAGACTACCTGCCTCCTCTACACTCTAACCACTAGGCTACCCTGCCTCCTCTACACTCTAACCACTAGACTACCTGCCTCCTCTACACTCTAACCACTAGGCTACCCTGCCTCCTCTACACTCTAACCACTAGGCTACCCTGCCGCCCCATGTTAACTATGTATGCTGTGAGGAATGCACCATAAGCAATATTTCAAGACTGAGCTTCACTCAGGCAGAGGGACATTAGCCTACAATTTAATTCCTACAGAAACAGGCCTCCGAGGAATGTACAGAAGACTGTTTATCACATGTATCCTTTATTAGGGCACTACTTTTGACCAGGCCCATTACACTATATAGGGAATAGGGTGCTATTTGTGACACAGTTCGTGTCACCTGGCATGGAGGGACGACATTCTGGAGATTACTCACACCCCTCCTGTTAGAACAGCAGGAGGCTGAACAAACTAGTTGTTTTTGTCTTCACTTTCACTAAGGAAGCTTCGCTTCAAGTGTGTTTTCTGTTGTCGTTTTGTTGTTGTGATCGTCTCTCAAAAAACATAGATGAACTAGGCCCAACGATGGGTGGCAAGACGCTGGGTCGTATTCATTAGTGCACACCGTAGCATAAAACGGTTTGAAACACAAACACGAAGCTGGGTCGTATTCATTTAGTGCACACCGTAGCATAAAACGGTTTGAAACACAAACACGAAGCTGGGTCGTATTCATTAGTGCACACCGTAGCATAAAACGGTTTGAAACAACAAACACGAAGCTGGGTCGTATTCATTAGTGCACACCGTAGCATAAAATGGTTTGAAACACAAACACGAAGCTGGGTCGTATTCATTAGTGCACACCGTAGCATAAAATGGTTTGAAACACAAACACGAAGCTGGGTCGTATTCATTAGTGCACACCGTAGCATAAAATGGTTTGAAACACAAACACGAAGCTGGGTCGTATTCATTAGTGCACACCGTAGCATAAAATGGTTTGAAACACAAACAAGAAGCTGGGTCGTATTCATTTAGTGCACACCGTAGCATAAAATGGTTTGAAACACAAACAAGAAGCTGGGTCGTATTCATTAGTGCACACCGTAGCATAAAATGGTTTGAAACACAAACAAGAAGCTGGGTCGTATTCATTAGTGCACACCGTAGCATAAAATGGTTTGAAACACAAACAAGAAGCTGGGTCGTATTCATTAGTGCACACCGTAGCATAAAACGGTTTGAAACACAAACACGAAGCTGGGTCGTATTCATTAGTGCACACCGTAGCATAAAACGGTTTGAAACACAAACAAGAAGCTGGGTCGTATTCATTAGTGCACACCGTAGCATAAAACGGTTTGAAACACAAACAAGAAGCATAGTGCAAATGGTTTGAAACACAAACACGAAGCTGGGTCGTATTCATTAGTGCACACCGTAGCATAAAACGGTTTGAAACACAAACACGAAGCTGGGTCGTATTCATTAGTGCACACCGTAGCATAAAACGGTTTGAAACACAAACACGAAGCTGGGTCGTATTCATTAGTGCACACCGTAGCATAAAATGGTTTGAAACACAAACACGAAGCTGGGTCGTATTCATTAGTGCACACCGTAGCATAAAATGGTTTGAAACACAAACACACCGTATTCATTAGTGCACACCGTAGCAAAATGGTTTGAAACACAAACACGAAGCTGGGTCGTATTCATTAGTGAAACACAAACACGAAGCGTAGCATAAAATGGTTTGAAACACAAACACGAAGCTGGGTCGTATTCATTAGTGCACACCGTAGCATAAAATGGTTTGAAACACAAACACGAAGCTGGGTCGTATTCATTAGTGCACACCGTAGCATAAAATGGTTTGAAACACAAACACGAAGCTGGGTCGTATTCATTAGTGCACACCGTAGCATAAAATGGTTTGAAACACAAACACGAAGCTGGGTCGTATTCATTAGTGCACACCGTAGCATAAAATGGTTTGAAACACAAACACGAAGCTGGGTCGTATTCATTAGTGCACACCGTAGCATAAAATGGTTTGAAACACAAACACGAAGCTGGGTCGTATTCATTAGTGCACACCGTAGCATAAAATGGTTTGAAACACAAACAAGAAGCTGGGTCGTATTCATTAGTGCACACCGTAGCATAAAATGGTTTGAAACACAAACACGAAGCTGGGTCGTATTCATTAGTGCACACCGTAGCATAAAATGGTTTGAAACACAAACAAGAAGCTGGGTCGTATTCATTAGTGCACACCGTAGCATAAAATGGTTTGAAACACAAACAAGAAGCTGGGTCGTATTCATTAGTGCACACCGTAGCATAAAATGGTTTGAAACACAAACAAGAAGCTGGGTCGTATTCATTAGTGCACACCGTAGCATAAAATGGTTTGAAACACAAACAAGAAGCTGGGTCGTATTCATTAGTGCACACCGTAGCATAAAATGGTTTGAAACACAAACAAGAAGCTGGGTCGTATTCATTTAGTGCACACCGTAGCATAAAATGGTTTGAAACACAAACAAGAAGCTGGGTCGTATTCATTAGTGCACACCGTAGCATAAAACGGTTTGAAACACAAACAAGAAGCTGGGTCGTATTCATTAGTGCACACCGTAGCATAAAATGGTTTGAAACACAAACAAGAAGCTGGGTCGTATTCATTTAGTGCACACCGTAGCATAAAATGGTTTGAAACACAAACAAGAAGCTGGGTCGTATTCATTAGTGCACACCGTAGCATAAAACGGTTTGAAACACAAACAAGAAGCTGGGTCGTATTCATTAGTGCACACCGTAGCATAAAATGGTTTGAAACACAAACAAGAAGCTGGGTCGTATTCATTAGTGCACACCGTAGCATAAAACGGTTTGAAACACAAACACGAGTTCCTCCCTGTTTCAGTCTGCTCTCCTCCGTTTTAGTGAGTAAAAGAATACGACCAAACAACAAGGCAATTAAGTGATTGTCAGCAAGCCAAGAGGCATCCCACGTTTGAAATCCATCCGTCTATAGCATAGAACAAGTTGGCCTTCTGCCAGTGATTTTTTTTAATTGTATTTCTCCTTTATTTAACCAGGTATTTATATATATAACTCTAACCCTTTATTTAACCAGGTATTTATATATATATATATATAACTCTAACCCTTTATTTAACCAGGTATTTATATATATATATATATATAACTCTAACCCTTTATTTAACCAGGTATTTATATATATAACTCTAACCCTTTATTTAACCAGGTATTTATATATATATATATATAACTCTAACCCTTTATTTAACCAGGTATTTATATATATATATATATAACTCTAACCCTTTATTTAACCAGGTATTTATATATATAACTCTAACCCTTTATTTAACCAGGTATTTATATATATATATATATATATAACTCTAACCCTTTATTTAACCAGGTATTTATATATATAACTCTAACCCTTTATTTAACCAGGTATTTATATATATATATATATAACTCTAACCCTTTATTTAACCAGGTATTTATATATATATATATATAACTCTAACCCTTTATTTAACCAGGTATTTATATATATATATATAACTCTAACCCTTTATTTAACCAGGTATTTATATATATATATATATAACTCTAACCCTTTATTTAACCAGGTATTTATATATATATATATATATAACTCTAACCCTTTATTTAACCAGGTATTTATATATATATATATATAACTCTAACCCTTTATTTAACCAGGTATTTATATATATATATATATAACTCTAACCCTTTATTTAACCAGGTATTTATATATATATATATATAACTCTAACCCTTTATTTAACCAGGTATATATATATATAACTCTAACCCTTTATTTAACCAGGTATTTATATATATAACTCTAACCCTTTATTTAACCAGGTATTTATATATATAACTCTAACCCTTTATTTAACCAGGTATTTATATATATAACTCTAACCCTTTATTTAACCAGGTATTTATATATATAACTCTAACCCTTTATTTAACCAGGTATTTATATATATAACTCTAACCCTTTATTTAACCAGGTATTTATATATATAACTCTAACCCTTTATTTAACCAGGTATTTATATATATAACTCTAACCCTTTATTTAACCAGGTAGGCAAGTTGAAAACAAGTTCTCATTTACAATTGCGACCTGGCCAAGATAAAAACAAAGCAGTTCGACACAAACAGAGTTACACATGGAGTAAACAAACATACGATCAATAATACAGTATAAACAAGTCTATATACGATGTCAGCAAATGAGGTGAGAAGGGAGGTAAAGGCAAAAAAAGGCCATGGTGGCAAAGTTAATACAATATAGCAAGTAAAACACTGGAATGGTAGATTACATCTTGCCTGACAACAACTAGTGGGGAATATTTAAAATACTATATAAAGAGGTTTCAGGTGCTTTCAGAAGATGGGCAGGGACTCTGCTGTCCTAGTTTCAGGGGGGAGCTGGTCCCACCAAATGGGGTGCCAGGACAGAGAAGAGCTTGGACTGGGCTGAGCGGGAGCTCTTTGCACTCTGGGAGGGCGACACTGGAGTTGTCAACCGCGATGAAAGGAAGTGATCGGGGCATGTTTTAATGTGCAAGGGTCAGTCTGTTATATCTGGACCATTTCTCCTGTCTTATCCGTTGTCCTGTGTGAATATAAGTATCCTCTCTCTAATTCTCTCCTTTCTCTCTCTCGGAGGACCTGAGCCCTCAGGATTAATTGGCCTGATGACTCCTTGCTGTCACCAGTCCACCTGGCCGTGCTGCTGCTCCAGTTTCAACTGTTCTGCCTGCGGCTATGGAACCCTGACCTGTTTACCGGACGTGCACCCTGTCCCAGACCTGCGGTTTTCAACTCTCTAGAGACAGCAGGAGAGGTAGAGATACTCTCAATGATCGGCTATGGAGCCTTGACCTGCTGTTTTCAACTCTCTAGAGACAGCAGGAGCAGTAGAGATACTCTCAATGATCGGCTATGAAAAGCCAACTGACATTTACTCCTGAAGGGCTGACTTGTTGCCCTCTACAACCACTGTGATTATTAGTATTCGACTCTGCTGGTCATCTATGAACATTTGAACATCTTGGCCATGTTCTGTTATAATCTCCACCCGGCAGAGCCAGAAGAGGACTGGCCACCCCTCATAGCCTGGTTCCTCTCCACCCGGCACATCCAGAAGAGGACTGGCCACCCCTCATAGCCTGGTTCATCTCCACCCGGCAGAGCACGAAAAGGACTGGCCACCCCTCATTAAGTGTCGAATTTGGTCAACAACAAAAATGTATGGCTTATGTGCTACTTGAGGTTCATCTGATCTAATAGAAGTGTACTCATAAGTAGGACACGTGGCATCCTGGCAACTTTGAGAGAAAAAAAACACTTTATATTGTCTCGAGTGGCAATGCATATTCATGGCAGGAGACTAGTAGCATGGCATCGGATAGGCAGGAGCTAAACATCCCATCGTGTCGCTTAGTGGAGAACTCCCATTGTTCGAGCGGAGAGACATGCATCTTGTCAGTATATCAATAATCTTTGGCTAGGCGCCAGCCGAACTTCCCAGACTAAACAGAAAGGTTTGCTCATATATTATGACGCCATTGTGACGTTTCCATGCACATTTTGTCCTTGAGAAAGAAAAAAAACACACCAAAACAGTTTAGTTAAGATGTAAAATTGTGTGACTAAATTGTGTGACAAAAACTACTAAATTAATTATTTATTGAGCTACACTACATGGGCAAAAGTATGTGGACACCCCTCCATCGACAAACATTGGCAGAAGAATGGCCTGACTGAAGAGCTCAGTGACAATCAATGTGGCACCGTCATAGGATGCCACCTTTCCAACAAGTCAGTTAGTCAAATTTCTGCCCTGTTAGAGCTGCCCCGGTCAACTTTAAGTGCTGTTATTGTGAAGTGGAAACGTCTAGGAACAACAATGGCTCAGCCGTGAAGTCGTAGCCCACAGAACGGGACCACAGTGAAGAGCATAAACATTGTCTGTCCTCGGTTGCAACACTCACCACTGAGTTCCAAACTGCCTCTAGAAGCAACGTGGGCGCAAAAACGATTCATCTGGAGCTTCATGAAATGGGTTTCCATGGCCAAGCAGCTGCACACAAGCCTAAGATCACCATGCACAATGCCAAGAGTCGGCCATAGTGGTGTAAAGCTCGCCGCCATTAGACTCTGGCGCAGTGGAAACGTGTTCTCTGAAGTGATGAATCACGCTTCACCATCTGGCAGTCCGACGGAGGAATCTGGGTTTGGCGGATGGCAGGAGAACGCTACCTGCCCCAATGCATAGTTCCAACTGTAAAGTTTGGTGGAGGAGGAACAATAGTCTGGGGCTGTTTTTCATGGTTCAGGCTAGGCCCCTTAGTTCCAGTGAAGGGAAATCTTAATGCTACAGCACACAATGACATTCTAGACGATTCTGTGCTTCCAACTTTGTGGCAACAGTTTGAGGAAGGCCTTTTCCTGTTTCAGCATGACAATGCACAAAGCATCCCGTGCACAAAGCGAGGTCCATACAGAAATAGTTTCTCCAGATCGGTGTGGAATAACTTGATTGGCCTGCACAGGGCCCTGACCTCAACCCCATCAAAAACCTTTCAGATTAAATGGATGCCGACTGCGAGCCAGGCCTAATCGCCCAACATCAGTGCCCGACCTCACTAATGCTCTTGTGGCTGAATGGAAGCACGTTCCCGCAGCAATGTTCCAACATCTAGTGGAAAGTCTTCCCAGAAGAGTAGAGGCTATTATAACAGCAATGTTCCAACATCTAGTGGAAAGCCTTCCCAGAAGAGTGGAGGCTGTTATAGCAGCAATGTTCCAACATCTAGTGGAAAGTCTTCCCAGAAGAGTGGAGGCTGTTATAGCAGCAATGTTCCAACATCTAGTGGAAAGTCTTCCCAGAAGAGTAGAGGCAAAGAGGGGGGGGGACCAACTCCATATTAATGCCCATGATTTTGTAATGAGATGATGGACAAGAAATTGTCCTCATACTTTTGTAGTGCATCTTAAGATTCATTCTGACTATTTTGAGGAAGCGTAAACTGCCCACAGCCTCTCAAGATGGACAACAAGTACTATTGTCGCTTTTAAACTCAAAAGAATCATGATTCTACACACCTCTCATTCACCATTGAGGAGCTTAGTGGAGCTGTTATCTGTGACTGACACATATAAAGCAGTGCTTCCATTTCAAACAGTGTAATTGGTGATTGCTAAGCATAAAGATAAGATTACTTATTGAAACCTTTGAAACGAGGTCTACTTGCGGCCGCAAACGACATGATTGTGAAGTGAATGAAATTGCTTGACGGCTTGCGCAATAGGATATCCTTTCGCAAACTGCAGAAGCCACACAAAAGATTTGTTCTCGAGTAAAAAGTGTTGATCGGGAGGCAGGCGGAGCATGTTCTGGTTCTACAAAGCTGTGTCAATCGATAACATTCAATAATAAATGTATTGCATTCATTCTTGCACCATATCAATCATTTATCAACGTGTACTTTCCATATGTGCTGCCTGATCTCATTTTTCTGCGCGCATGATAGACAGTTGGTGGTTGGAGTACGATATAAATTCTGCTGTAGAATTCCTTGAAACCAGCAAGTCAAACTAACCAATGAAATGAAATGACTCATTAGAAAAATCATGGTCTACACTTCGCTATTCCTCATTGGTGTGCCAGTCGGAGCTAGGCAACATGTCTGACCAGCTAGATGGTTGAACACCGCACCACAAGTCAGAAAGGTCTCACCGTGGTCACAGGTGTGTGGAGAACACTCCACAGCCAATTAGCACAGGTGTGTGGAGAACACTCCACAGCCAATTAGCACAGGTGTGTGGAGAACACTCCACAGCCAATTAGCAAAGGTGTGTGGAGAACACTCCACAGCCAATTAGCACAGGTGTGTGGAGAACACTCCACAGCCAATTAGCACAGGTGTGTGGAGAACACTCCACAGCCAATTAGCACAGGTGTGTGGAGAACACTCCACAGCCAATTAGCACAGGTGCGTGGAGAACACTCCACAGCCAATTAGCACAGGTGACCCGCCTATGTCTTCCGTTAACAAACCGCTTAACACGGCCGTGTGGGAACACTAACCCTATAAAAAAAAGTGTAGTAATTTAACCTTTTTTAGGACATTTATTTATTGCCGATATGAATGATACGTTCATATATTTCGAACCCCGTAGAATAACCCAATCCTTTTCAACTTTCAGGACGAGTGTCGGAAGATCTTAAACGAACCCGAGCAGAAGAGACCGTCAAATATGCACTAAAAACAGTTGTCTTTGACTGGGGTACAAGATAACTAGCTAACTCAATGAACTAAACGGTGTAATTGATTGGGCTATAAGAACTTGTTAATTAACAAGTTATCGTCTAACTATCATCGTGACCATGTCATAGGTGTTCAGTCAAACCACAAAAATACCATACCGACATTACCGATGTCTAGGCTGTATCACAGCATCAACATGTCAGCTAACGTAAAATCCGTAACAAAATAAACCGATATCCAATTGTGGCTGTGCCAGTAACGTTAGCTAACTAGCTAAATACAAGGGAACGCTGAAAAACCAGTTGAGACATTAAAACAAAAAAACTAAACAATAACGCGTTAGACAGTGACTAACAATTGAATAGTAATTCAAGAGACACATTACTTTACTTAGCTAGCTAAACATCGATTAGTTTACTAGCTATCATATGAGAGGTTGTAATTTCAGTCTATCGACATAAATAGCTAAGCTAACTAGCTGACGTTATATTTGACATCATGCTAACGTTAGCTTGAGACATACTTTAGCTAGCTAACGTAGTGGTGTCACTAGCTAAATTGATAGGTAATACTTACACATAGATGATGGACATGAAATGCATAAACCAGAGTACCAGAAATAGAATGAATCCAAATATAGAGAAACCTTGCATGGCAAGATCCAGAAGAGCCATCATTGTGGCTAAGCTGCTACGTTAACAACACCGGCGGTGTAAATATCCAGGCGGACTGGCGAGTCCGGGCGGGGTATGGCACTTCCGCCCTGTCTTTTCTTCTTCTGTGGATTTTACATATGTCAGTTGGCAACCAACTTTACAGTGCATTGCCGCCACCAACTGGACTGGAGGGTGGTCTAAATCTAATCTATCTATTTTCTCTTTTATTTTAATTAAAAAATGTAAACCATTATTTAACTAGGCAAGTCATTTAAAGAACAACTATTTCTTTACATTGACAGCCTACCGACGCTGGGTAAATTTTGCACTGCCCTATGGGACAGCCAATCACAGCCAGATGTGATGCAGCCTGGATTCGAACCAGGTACTGCAGTGACGCCTCTTGCACTGCTCCACTCTGGAGCCCTCCACATAGCACTGAGATGCAGTGTCTTAGACCACTGCTCCACTGGAGCCCTCCACATAGCACTGAGATGCAGTGTCTTAGACCACTGCGCCACTCTGGAGCCCTCCACATAGCACTGAGATGCAGTGTCTTAGACCACTGCTCCACTGGAGCCCTCCACATAGCACTGAGATGCAGTGTCTTAGACCACTGCGCCACTCTGGAGCCCTCCACATAGCACTGAGATGCAGTGTCTTAGACCACTGCGCCACTCTGGAGCCCTCCACATAGCACTGAGATGCAGTGTCTTAGACCACTGCGCCACTCTGGAGCCCTCCACATAGCACTGAGATGCAGTGTCTTAGACCACTGCGCCACTCTGGAGCCCTCCACATAGCACTGAGATGCAGTGTCTTAGACCACTGCGCCACTCTGGAGCCCTCCACATAGCACTGAGATGCAGTGTCTTAGACCACTGCGCCACTCTGGAGCCCTCCACATAGCACTGATATGCAGTGTCTTAGACCACTGCGCCACTCGGGAGCAGTGGTCCCCTGAAGATTTCCCCAGCAGTTCACTCAATCCAGGCTCTTCGACCCCATTACTCCTCAGATCTAATAACAGTCGCTCCTTTTCTCTCACATATTTCTGGCACTGAAATAGAACATGTTCCACTGTCTCCATCTCCTCCTGACAATGATCACACCTCTCAGTCGGATGTTTCCCCACCAATTTCAATTTACTATTGAGCCTTGTGTGTCTCAGTCTGTCTTGTGTGTCCCAGTCTCAGTCTTGTGTGTCCCAGTCTCAGCCTTGTGTGTCCCAGTCTGTCTTGTGTGTCCCAGTCTGTCTTGTGTGTCCCAGTCTCAGCCTTGTGTGTCCCAGTCTCATCCTTGTGTGTCCCAGTCTGTCTTGTGTGTCCCAGTCTCAGCCTTGTGTGTCCCAGTCTCATCCTTGTGTGTCCCAGTCTGTCTTGTGTGTCCCAGTCTCAGTCTTGTGTGTCCCAGTCTCAGTCTTGTGTGTCCCAGTCTCAGCCTTATGTGTCCCAGTCTCAGTCTTGTGACGACCGTTTCCCTCCTTCTCTCTCGGCCTGAGGACCCCCCCTGCCCCCACGTTTTCCTGGATCTTCTACAGGTGTCTTCCCTGTCTCTTCCTGTTCCTGGATCTTCTACAGGTGTCTTCCCTGTCTCTTCCTGTTCCTGGATCTTCTACATGTGTCTTCCCTGTCTCTTCCTGTTCCTGGATCTTCTACAGGTGTCTTCCCTGTCTCTTCCTGTTCCTGGATCTTCTACATATGTCTTCCCTGTCTCTTCCTGTTCCTGGATCTTCTACAGGTGTCTTCCCTGTCTCTTCCTGTTCCTGGATCTTCTACAGGTGTCTTCCCTGTCTCTTCCTGTTCCTGGATCTTCTACAGGTGTCTTCCCTGTCTCTTCCTGTTCCTGGATCTTCTACAGGTGTCTTCCCTGTCTCTTCCTGTTTCTGGATCTTCTACAGGTGTCTTCCCTTTCTCTTCCTGTTCCACAACTCTTGCCATTTGTTTTATCCACTGTTCTTATTAACCCCTTGGCTTCTGCTTTACTGATTGACAATTCCATTCATACTCCCGAGTGGCGCAGCGGTCTAAAGCACTGCATCTCAGTGCAAGAGGTGTCACTACAGTCCCTGGTTTGAATCCAGGCTGTATCACATCCGGCCGTGATTGGGAGTCACAATTAGCCCAGCGTCGTCCGGGTTTGGCTGGGGTAGGCCGTCATTATAAATAAGAATTTGTTCTTAACTGACTTGCCTAGTTAAATAAAGGTACAAAATAATTTCAACATTAGGATGCTTTAAGATTCTGCTTGGAGATAATATCCACCTCCTCGTTCCCCACTACTCCCACATGAGCTGGTACCCAGAGGAACATCACAAATACACCCCCCCCCCCCCCCCCCCGTCTGTTTCACCCTGTACAAGCTCTGCAAAACCTCATACAATACATCCTGTCTGCTCTGAGACACAAATGCATTTAAGCTTATCAGTGCTGCAGTATCTAGCTAGATAACATGGGGGTTGGAGGATGGGTTTTTTAGTGCTGCACAGGAATCAGAGCAGATGACTACTCTGTCTGGCCTCAACCTCCTCCACTCACTCTGCAGCCAATAGAAAGGCCGACAACTCCATTGTGTAAACAGTTAAATGATCCATTGTTCTTTTCGTCACTGCCACCTTAAACTCAGGAACACTAAAAGCTGCTCCTGTCCTCCTTGTTTTAGGGTCCATAGATATGTGAATATATTCAAGAAAGCATAGTATTGTGTTCTTAAATGTTCACTTACAACTGAATGGGGCGGCAGGTAGCTTAGTGGTTGGAGCGTTGGGCCAGTAAACAAAATGGTTGCTAGTTCAAATCCCTGAGCTGACAATGTAAAACTCTGTCGTTCTGCCCCTGAACAGGCAGTTAACCCACTGTTTCTAGACCAGTTAACCCACTGTTCCTAGACCAGTTAACCCACTGTTCCTAGACCAGTTAACCCACTGTTCCTAGTTCCTAGACCAGTTAACCCACTGTTCCTAGACCAGCTAACCCACTGTTCCTAGACCAGTTAACCCACTGTTCCTAGACCAGTTAACCCACTGTTCCTAGACCAGTTAACCCACTGTTCCTAGACCAGTTAACCCACTGTTCCTAGACCAGTTAACCCACTGTTCCTAGACCAGTTATCCCACTGTTCCTAGACCAGTTAACCCACTGTTCCTAGACCAGTTAACCCACTGTTCCTAGACCAGTTAACCCACTGTTCCTAGACCAGTTAACCCACTGTTCCTAGGCCAGTTAACCCACTGTTCCTAGACCAGTTAACCCACTGTTCCTAGACCAGTTAACCCACTGTTCCTAGACCAGTTAACCCACTGTTCCTAGACCAGTTAACCCACTGTTCCTAGACCAGTTAACCCACTGTTCCTAGACCAGTTAACCCACTGTTTCTAGGCCGTCATTGAAAATAAGTATTTGTTCCTGACTTAAATAAAGGTTTAAATCAAATACAAATCTACTCTTTCCTCAACATCTCTTACCCTCTCAAGCAACCCTAGATCTATCACTGTCTGAGAAACCAAGGTGGGATAGCAGGAAGAACCACAGAGGGGCTCAACTCCCTCCCAAACAACCCCATCTCTCTCGCCATGCCATTGCCTATCCACCCAAAGCTTTTATTCAGATTTTGTTCATATTCCCAGCACTCTAGTCATACTTTTTTTGTTGGATGTGTGACCTTATGACCTGTAGATTTACCAATATGTCATGGTTAGCTGTTGACTTATTAACTCTAACGGCATCTTTCCCAACCATACTTTTTTATTTTGTATTTTTTATTTCACCTTTATTTAACCAGGTAGGCAAGTTGAGAACAAGTTCTCATTTACAACCAGTGACCTGGCCATTATAAAGCAAATCAGTTCGACACATACAACGACACAGAGTTACACATGGAGTAAAACAAACATACAGTCAATAATACAGTATAAACAAGTCTATACACGATGTGAGCAAATGAGGTGAGATAAGGGAGGTAAAGGCAAAAAAAGGCCATGGTGGCAAAGTAAATACAATATAGCAAGTAAAACACTGGAATGGTAGATTTGCAGTGGAAGAATGTGCAAAGTAGAAATAAAAATAATGGGGTGCAAAGGAGAAAAATAAATAAATAAATAAAATAAATACAGTAGGGAAAGAGGTAGTTGTTTGGGTTAAATTATAGGTGGGCTATGTACAGGTGCAGTAATCTGTAAGCTGCTCTGACAGCTGGTGCTTAAAGCTAGTGAGGGAGATAAGTGTTTCCAGTTTCAGAGATTTTTGTAGTTCGTTCCAGTCATTGGCAGCAGAGAACTGGAAGGAGAGGCACCGGGAGGTCCTGATTGCTCCACAACTTATTCTTAGGGCTTGAGCCTGGATTACATCTAGCTTTTTAAAGATGTTTGAGTTGCATATCCTTGCCTAGTTTAAATAAAAGTGATTTTTTATTTATTTAAATATCCATATGCTACACTTCCATTATCCAGTGATGACCTTAGCAGTGCAATATATAGCATGACCTCTCAATATCAGGTCTCACCTGGGAGAATACATTGTCAATCATAATGGAGAACAACAAAGGACTAATGACACTTCCCTGGGGGGTGCCATTATCTACCTCATATCTTTCTGACATAGAGCCCCCCACCCACCCACCCCTCACTTGTATTGATCACCCAAAAAGAAAATCCTTTAACCAGTTAAAAATCCATCCTCCATGTTATCCAACTTGGTACTGTAAGCTTTCCTTCCACACCATATCTTCTGTGCATCAAAGAAAAAGGCTACCAGCGTCTCCTTATTTGCCTGTGTCTTCAGTATGACTGAGTCAAGGCCCAGTACAGGATCCATTGGTCCCCTGCCTTTCCTGAACCGTCTGGTGACATTTGTCATCTAGTCTACAGACAGTAAGTCAACCTTTCCGATGATAGCGTTTACATACATCAGCGTCTCCTTATTTGCATGTGCCTTGAAGGCCCAGTACAGGATCCATTGGTCCCCTGCCTTTCCTGAACCATCTGGTGATATTAGTCCTCTACTCTACAGAAAGAGTCCATACATTTCCACACGTTTACATCAGATGTCAATGCTATCGGCCTATAGCTTAAAGGACAGGCTGCTTCCAACTTCCAGGCAGTTTCCTTTCCTGCCACACCTTATTGTAAAGTTCCAATACTTTCCCCTTTCTTCCATATACTTACACATAAATTACGACAACTTCCGGAGGACGTCCTATCAGAGCTCTTGCAGCACAAACTGACATGTTGTCCACCCAATCAAAGGATCAGAGAATGAATCTAGTACTGAAAGCATAAGCTACAGTTAACTAGCACTGAAGAGTATAACATGATGAATCTAGTACCGAAAGCATAAGCTACAGCTAGCTAGCACTGCAGAGCATAACATGATGAATCTAGTACTGAAAGCATAAGCTACAGCTAGCTAGCACTGCAGAGCATTACATGTGGTGAGTAGTTGACTCAAAGAGAAAGACAATAGTTTAACAGTTTTGAACAAATTATTTTCTTCCAAAATTAAGAAGAAGCAAGAGAGAGAGCTTGCTATATTTGGTTGTATTTTTTAAACGTTCACTTAGCTAGCAAATGCAGCTAGCTAGTTTAGCATACTCAAAACACTAGCTGGCTATGGCTATCCAACAGAGAGGGATGCTATGTTAGCGAGCTGGCTATGGCTATCCAACAGAGAGGGATGCTATGTTAGCTAGCTGGCTATGGCTGTTCAACAGAGAGGGATGCTATGTTAGCTAACTGGCTATGGCTATCCAACAGAGAGGGATGCTATGTTAGCTAGCTGGCTATGGCTGTTCAACAGAGAGGGATGCTATGTTAGCTAACTGGCTATGGCTATCCAACAGAGAGGGATGCTATGTTAGCTAGCTGGCTATGGCTATCCAACAGAGAGGGATGCTATGTTAGCTAGCTGGCTATGGCTGTTCAACAGAGAGGGATGCTATGTTAGCTAACTGGCTATGGCTATCCAACACTGGAACTCTTCCAAGTCAAGGTTAGCTTTTGGTTTTATTAATTTATTTCCCCCGGGGCCCACCGGTGTAACTGCTAAACTGTACACTGTACTTCACGATTATAGCGGGTTTACTAACACGTTAGTTCTAGCAGCTATGTTGACTATGACGTGACAATGATGTAGGCTGTGTGTAGCGGTTATGATATGAAGGTTTGTCTTGGAAAGTTTTTTTTCTCCTGGTCACAGACAGCTGATGTGTTGTGCACTGAAGTCCAGAAGGAAAAGGTGAGAGGAGCAGAACCTGTAGATAGTTGATCATGCTGTTTGTATGTGGCTGCTGTGAAAGTGAGCTGTTTGCATGTGATCGGAGGTGTATTCATTCTGCCGATTCTGTTTAAAACTTTCATTCATAGGCTAGGTTGTAGCAACCTCATGATGGGTATGGGGAAAATTTGAGATTTACCATGAATCGGCTTCAAGTGCCTATACTACGAATCAAGTTTCAAAAATCAAATCAAAGTTTATTGGTTGCGTATACAGTTTAGCAGATGTTATAGTGGATGCAGCGAAAATGTTTGTTACTATCTCCCAACAGGGCAGTATAATGCTTATCTTACTATCTCCTAACAGGGCAGTATAATGCTTATCTTACTATCTCCTAACAGGGCAGTAAAATGCTTATCTTACTATCTCCTAACAGGGCAGTAAAATGTTTATGTTACTATCTCCTATCAGGGCAGTATAATGCTTATCTTACTATCTCCTAACAGGGCAGTATAATGCTTATCTTACTATCTCCTAACAGGGCAGTATAATGCTTATCTTACTAGCTCCTAACAGGGCAGTAAAATGTTTATGTTACTATCTCCTATCAGGGCAGTATAATGCTTATCTTACTATCTCCTAACAGGGCAGTATAATGCTTATCTTACTATCTCCTAACAGGGCAGTATAATGCTTATCTTACTATCTCCTAACAGGGCAGTATAATGCTTATCTTACTAGCTCCTAACAGGGCAGTAAAATGTTTATGTTACTATCTCCTATCAGGGCAGTATAATGCTTATCTTACTATCTCCTAACAGGGCAGTATAATGCTTATCTTACTATCTCCTAACAGGGCAGTAAAATGCTTATCTTACTATCTCCTAATAGGGCAGTAAAATGCTTATCTTACTATCTCCTAACAGCAGCACTCCACTAATCAGACCTTTATGGTAGAGTGGCCAGGCGAAAGTAAAAGGCACATGACAGCCCCCTTGGAGTCTGAGACCATGAGAAACAAGATTCTCTGGTCTGATGAAACCAAGATTGAACTCTTTGGCTTGAATGCCAAGCTTCACGTCTGGAGAAAACCTGGAACCATCCCTACGGTGAAGCATGGTGGTGGCAGCATCAAGCTGTGGGGTTGTTTGTCAACGGCAGGGACTGGGAGACTAGTCAGGATCGAGGGAAAGATGAATGGAGCAAAGTACAGAGAGATCCTTGATGAAAACCTGCTCCAGAGTGCTCAGGACCTCAGACTTGGGAGAAGGTTCACCTTCCAACAGGACAACAACCCTAAGCACACAGCCAAGACAACGCAGGAGTGGCTTCGGGACATGTCTCTGAATGTGCTTAAGTGGCCCAGCCAGAGCCCAGACTTGAACCTGATCGAACATCTCTGGAGAGACCTGAAAATAGCTGTGCAACAACACTCCCCATATCCAACCAGACAGAGCTTGAGAGGATCTACAGAGAAGAATGGGAGAAACTCCCCAAATACAGGTGTGCCATCACAGCCCGCTTGGGGTTTGTCAAAAGGCACCTAAAGACTCTCAGACCATGAAAAACAAGATTCTCTGGTCTGATGAAACCAATGAAGAATGGGAGAAACATTTATAAAAACCTGTTTTTGCTTTGTCATTGTGGGGTATTGTGATGTCATTGTGGGGTATTGTGATGTCATTGTGGGGTATTGTGATGTCATTGTCAAAATGTCAAAATAAACAGCCCAGTATTAAACGTTTCTATAAGTTATACATGGGACATCAATCAGCATTGTGTGTGTGTGTGTGTGTGTGTGTGTGTGTGTGTGTGTGTGTGTGTGTGTGTTTTTGTTTCCTACTACAAGAGCTGGCTGTTAAGTAGTCTGACGGCTTGGAGAAGCTGTTTCTCAGTCTCTTGGTCCCAGCTTTGATACACCTGTCTGCTAGATGCTAGCAGGGTGAACAGACCATGACTCAGGTGGCTGAGGTCCTTAATGATCTTCTTAGCTTTCCTTTGACACAAGTTTTTTAAATGTCCTGGAGGGCAGGCAGTGTGCCCCCCCCGGTCGTGCTCAGGAGAGCCATTCGGTTTGAGGACGGAGCAGTCCCCCCGGTCGTGCTCAGGAGAGCCATTCGGTTGAGGACGGAGCAGTTCCCCCGGTCGTGCTCAGGAGAGCCATTCGGTTGAGGGCGGAGCAGTTTCCGTGCCAGGCGGTGATGCAGTCCGACAGAATGCTAGAATGCTCTCGATGGTGCATCAGTTTGAGGAGTTACCGAGGTAACTTTGGCCTCTGTAACTGGTACCACGAAAGTGGCTCACCTTCTGACTCGCCCATAGATTGATGTTTCAGCATTATCTCAATGAAGAGTTCTGACTCGCCCATGGGTTGATGTTTCAGCATTATCTCAATGAAGGGTTCTGACTCACCCATAGATTGATGTTTCAGCATTATCTCAATGAAGAGTTCTGACTCACCCATGGGTTGATGTTTCAGCATTATCTCAATGAAGAGTTCTGACTCACCCATAGATTGATGTTTCAGCATTATCTCAATGAAGAGTTCTGACTCGCCCATAGAATGATGTTTCAGCATTGTCTCAATGAAGAGTTCTGACTCACCCATAGAATGATGTTTCAGCAATGTCTCAATGAAGAGTTCGGTGGTTCGACTAGCCACGTGTGACATGTGCACTTAGTTACAAGCCTGCTACTGGTTGACAGCAGGCGGGCGAGTAGTATCCACCGTCGTAATAGGGGAGAGTGGGGTAAGTTGAGCCACTTTTTACATTCAGTATCACCAGGTCAAAGAAAAGGAAATAGTATTCTGTCTAACAAAATAAATCTACATAAATACTGTATCTACATATATTTCAGGATGTAGTGTATTCTGGGAAATAATCACAATTCATGTAAACAAATGTTTTAATAACATAGGTTGTCCTAACAAGTGGTTTCCTGTCACAAATTACCCGGGTATTACATTGGGACAGGGAGTTGAGTATCGGGACAGGGATAGATGAGTATAGGGACAGGGAGTTGAGTATCGGGACAGGGAGTTGAGTATCGGGACAGGGAGTTGAGTATCGGGACAGGGAGTTGAGTATCGGGATAGGGAGTTGAGTATCGGGACAGGGAGTTGAGTATAGGGACAAGGATAGATGAGTATAGGGACAGGGAGTTGAGTATCGGGACAGGGAGTTGAGTATAGGGACAGGGTCAGGGAGTTGAGTATAGGGACAGGGAGTTGAGTATAGGGACAGTGAGTTTAGTATCGGGACAGGGAGTTGAGTATAGGGACAGGGAGTTGAGTATAGGGACAGGGATAGGGACAGTATAGGGACAGGGTCAGGAGTTGAGTATAGGGACAGGGTCAGGGAGTTGAGTATAGGGAGTGAGAGTATCGGGACAGGGAGGATAGGGAGGAGTTGAGTATGTCAGGGAGGGACAGGGTCAGGGAGTTGAGTATAGGGACAGGGAGTTGAGTATAGGGACAGGGTCAGGGAGTTGAGTATCGGGACAGGGAGTTGAGTATGGGGACAGGGTCAGGGAGTTGAGTATAGGGACAGGGAGTTGAGTATAGGGACAGGGAGTTGAGTATAGGGACAGGGAGTTGAGTATAGGGACAGGGTCAGGGAGTTGAGTATAGGGACAGGGAGTTGAGTATAGGGACAGTGAGTTGAGTATAGGGACAGTGAGTTGAGTATAGGGACAGTGAGTTGAGTATGGGGACAGGAGTTGAGTATAGGGACAGTGAGTTGAGTATAGGGACAGGGAGTTGAGTATGGGGACAGTGAGTTGAGTATGGGGACAGTGAGTTGAGTATAGGGACAGGGTCAGGGAGTTGAGTATGGGGACAGGAGTTGAGTATAGGGACAGGGAGTTGAGTATAGGGACAGGGGGAGTTGAGTATAGGGACAGGGGAGTTGAGTATGGGGACAGGGTCAGGAGTTGAGTATAGGGACAGGGAGTTGAGTATAGGGACAGGAGTTGAGTATAGGGACAGGGGAGTTGAGTATAGGGACAGGGGGAGTTGAGTATGGGGACAGGGATAGATGAGTATAGGGACAGGGAGTTGAGTATAGGGACAGGGGGAGTTGAGTATAGGGACAGGGGAGTTGAGTATAGGGACAGGGGGAGTTGAGTATGGGGACAGGGGAGTTGAGTATAGGGACAGGGGGAGTTGAGTATAGGGACAGGGGAGTTGAGTATAGGGACAGGGGAGTTGAGTATAGGGACAGGGATAGATGAGTATAGGGACAGGGAGTTGAGTATGGGGACAGGGTGAGTTGAGTATGGGGACAGGGATAGATGAGTATAGGGACAGGGAGTTGAGTATAGGGACAGGAGTTGAGTATAGGGACAGGAGTTGAGTATGGGGACAGGGAGTTGAGTATAGGGACAGGGAGTTGAGTATGGGGACAGGGAGTTGAGTATAGGGACAGTGAGTTGAGTATAGGGACAGGGAGTTGAGTATAGGGACAGGGAGTTGAGTATAGGGACAGGGAGTTGAGTATAGGGACAGGGTGAGTTGAGTATAGGGACAGGGGGAGTTGAGTATAGGGACAGGGGGAGTTGAGTATAGGGACAGGGAGTTGAGTATAGGGACAGGGTGAGTTGAGTATAGGGACAGGGGGAGTTGAGTATAGGGACAGGGAGTTGAGTATAGGGACAGGGGGAGTTGAGTATGGGGACAGGGTGAGTTGAGTATGGGGACAGGGATAGATGAGTATAGGGACAGGGAGTTGAGTATAGGGACAGGGGGAGTTGAGTATAGGGACAAGGATAGATGAGTATAGGGACAGGGAGTTGAGTATCGGGACAGGGGGAGTTGAGTATCGGGACAGGGGGAGTTGAGTATAGGGACAGGGAGTTGAGTATAGGGACAGTGAGTTGAGTATAGGGACAGGGTGAGTTGAGTATGGGGACAGGGTGAGTTGAGTATGGGGACAGGGATAGATGAGGATAGGGACAGGGAGTTGAGTATAGGGACAGGGGGAGTTGAGTATAGGGACAGGGTGAGTTGAGTATGGGGACAGGGTGAGTTGAGTATGGGGACAGGGATAGATGAGTATAGGGACAGGGAGTTGAGTATGGGGACAGGGTGAGTTGAGTATAGGGACAGGGTGAGTTGAGTATGGGGACAGGGTGAGTTGAGTATGGGGACAGGGATAGATGAGTATAGGGACAGGGAGTTGAGTATAGGGACAGGGGGAGTTGAGTATAGGGACAGGGAGTTGAGTATAGGGACAGTGAGTTGAGTATAGGGACAGTGAGTTGAGTATAGGGACAAGGAGTTGAGTATCGGGACAGGGAGTTGAGTATAGGGACAGGGAGTTGAGTATAGGGACAAGGATAGATGAGTATAGGGCCAGGGTGAGTTGAGTATGGGGACAGGGTGAGTTGAGTATGGGGACAGGGATAGATGAGTATAGGGACAGGATGTTGAGTATAGGGACAGGGAGTTGAGTATAGGGACAGGAAGTTGAGTATCGGGACAGGATAGTTGAGTATTGGGACAGGGTTGGTTGAGTATAGGGACAGGAAGTTGAACATTAGGACAGGGATTGTTGAGTATAGGGACAGGGAGTTGAGTATCGGGACAGGAAGTTGAGTATCGGGACAGGAAGTTGAGCATTGGGTGTGGGTATATTGTGTATCTTAAATGTATGCCTACATTCAGATATACAGTTGAAGTCACTTAGGTTGGGGTCATTAAAACTCATTTTCTTGTTAACAAACTATAGTTTTGGCAAGTCGGTTAGGAGATCTACTTTGTGCATGACACAAGTCATTTTTCCAACAATTGTTTACAGACAGATTATTTCACTTATTATTCACTGTATCACAATTCCAGTGGGTCAGAAGTTTATGGAAGACCACAGGCACAGTTCTTGTTAAGGCCAGAAGTGGCAGGCCAAGTAAAATATCGGAGAGGCAAAGGATGGTGAGAACGGTCAAAAACAGCCCACAGACCATCTCCAAAGACCTACAACATCATCTTGCTGCAGATGGTGTCACTGTGCATCGTTCAACAATTCAGAGCACTTTGCACAAGGAGAAGCTGTATGGGAGAGTGATGCGCAAGAAGCCTTTTCTGCACACACGCCACAAACAGAGTCGCTTGAGGTATGCAAACGCACATTTGGACAAGCCAGCTTCATTTTGAAATAAGGTGCTGTGGACTGATGAAACAAATAGTGAGTTATTTGGTCATAACAAGGGAAGTTATGCATGGCGGCAAAAGAACACAGCGTTCCAAGAAAAACACTTGCTACCCACAATACAATGGGGGTTCCATCATGCTGTGAGGCTGTGTGGCCAGTGTCGGTACTGGGAATCTTGTTAAAGTTGAGGGTCGCATGGATTCCACTCAATATCAGCAGATTCTTGGGAATAATGTTGAAGAATCAGTCACAAAGTCGAAGTTACGCCGGGGCTGGATATTTCAACAAGACAACAACCCAAAACACTGATCAAAATCTACCCGGACATTTATGCAGAGGAACAAGTACAATGTTCTGGAATGGCCCAGTCCCCAGACCTGAATATCATTGAGAATCGGTGGGATGATTCTGGAATGGCCATCCCAGTCCCCAGACCTGAATATCATTGAGAATCGGTGGGATGATTCTGGAATGGCCATCCCAGTCCCCAGACCTGAATATCATTGAGAATCTGTGGGATGATTCTGGAATGGCCATCCCAGTCCCCAGACCTGAATATCATTGAGAATCTGTGGGATGATTTGAAGCGGGCTGTCCATGCTCGGCAACCATCAAACCTAACTGAACTGGAGATGTTTTGTAAGGAGGAATGGTCCAAAATACCTTCATCCAGAATCCAGACACTCATTAGAGGCTATGGGAAGCATCTAGAGGCTGTTATTTTAGCAAAAAGAGGCTCTACTAAATATTGATGTGATTTCTTGCCCAAATTTATGCTCCTGTCTAATTTTGTTTTGATGCATATTGCACATTTTCTGTTAATCCAATAAACCTCATTTCACTACTGAAATATTACTGTGTCCATCGGTTATACGATAGATCAAAATGAAATTGCTGATCCAAACACCCAATTATACCTTATTTATAAATGGAAATCATGTAAATTGTCAGGGGCTGCCCAAACTTTTTCATACGACTGTAATTAGGAATGTACTTTAGCAATTCTTGTATCCGTTGGGAGTTTCCAAACACTCCCCCTCTCTCACACACACACACACACACACACACACATACATACACACACATATTTACCTAGGCACGTCAGTTAAAGAACAAATTCTTATTTTCAATGACAGCCTAGGAACAGTGGGTTAACTGGTCTAGGAACAGTGGGTTAACTGTCTGTTCAGGGGCAGAACGACAGATTTGTACCTTGTCAGCTCGGAGTTTTAACTTGCATTCTTCCGGTTACTAGTCCAACGCTCTAACCACTAGGCTACCCTGCCACCCCATATACACACACACATATATATACACACACACACACACACATATATACACACACACACATATAAACACACACACACACACACACACATATATAAACACACATATATATATACACACACACACACACACATACATACACACACACATATATATATATAGATATACACACACACACACATATATATACACACACACACACACACCCACGATGACTTCCTCGTGTGTGTTGTATGACTTCAGAGAGATTGTCCGTGAGAGAGAGTGAGGCAATACTCAGCGTGTCATAGATGTTTGCCATAATAAGTATCGGTGGAAACTGCCAGAGAAGGAGCTCAGTGTCACGTGACATCACTTATCCAGGTCACATGATGCCATGAGGTCACTTATCCAGGTCACATGACATCACGAGGACACTTATGCAGGTCACATGATGCCATGAGGTCACATATCTATTGGTGGTGACAGGTGACTTCACATTAGTCATATAGACTATGATGTGGGTGTGTTTGGGGGGGGGGGGGGGGGGAGTTCGCCCACTCAGTACACTTTATCAACGTTACCACAATAGGTCTGTATACCATCAATAGAAATCATTTCAGGTCATTTCACATAAGTAGCGAATCAAACACACTTTGGTTAAAGATTATTTTATTAATTTACACACAGACAGGCCACATGTGAAACAAAAGCATGTTATTATTGAGTTTTAGACATATTTTAAAATTCAACAGAACACAATATTTGAAAGATACCAAACAGACAGGAAACAATCAACCAAAATGAATCTGTGCCACGTTGGATATATTAACAACAACCCCTCCCCCCACGTTGGATATATTAACAACAACCCCTCCCTCCACGTTGGATCTAATAACAACCCCTCCCCCACGTTGGATCTAATAACAACCCCTCCCCCCACGTTGGATCTATTAACAACAACCCCTCCCCCACGTTAGATCTATTAACAACAACCCCCCCCCCACGTTGGATCTATTAACAACAACCCCTCCCCCACGTTGGATCTAATAACAACAACCTCTCCCCCACGTTGGATCTATTAACAACAACCCCTCCCCCACGTTGGATCTAATAACAGCAACCCCTCCCCCACGTTGGATCTATTAACAACAACCCCTCCCCCACGTTGGATCTAATAACAACAACCCCCCCTCCCCCACGTTGGATCTATTAACAACAACCCCTCCCCCCACGTTGGATCTAATCTATTAACAACAACCCCTCCCCCACGTTGGATCTATTAACAACAACCCCTCCCCCACGTTGGATCTAATAACAACCCTTAACTAATAACAACCCCTCCCCCACGTTGGATCTATTAACAACAACCCCTCCCCCACGTTGGATCTATTAACAACAACCCCTCCCCCACGTTGGATCTATTAACAACAACCCCCCCCCCACGTTGGATCTAATAACAACAACCTCTCCCCCATGTTGGATCTAATAACAGCAACCTCTCCCCCACGTTGGATCTAATAACAGCAACCCCTCCCCCACGTTGGATCTAATAACAACAACCTCTCCCCCACGTTGGATCTATTAACAACAACCCCTCCCCCACGTTGGATCTATTAACAACAACCCCTCCCCCACGTTGGATATAATAACAGCAACCCCTCCCCCACGTTGGATCTAATAACAGCAACCCCTCCCCCCCACGTTGGATCTATTAACAACCCCTCCCCCACGTTGGACTGTTTACTAAACATTTGGCTTTCTGTCGTACTTAAAACAACCTCTAGAAATCGCTGACTGCTGTACATCTAGCAACACTCAAGACTTTGTTCTCCTGTAAAATAATGTCCCGTCTTCATCTGGTTTAATCTCATCCAGTAGTGTCTGTTTTACAGTAATGTCTGTTTTACAGTAATGTCTGTTTTACAGGAATGTCTGTTTTACAGGAATGTCTGTTTTACAGGAATGTCTGTTTTTACAGTAATGTCTGTTTTACAGGAATGTCTGTTTTACAGTAATGTCTGTTTTTACAGTAATGTCTGTTTTACAGTTTTACAGTAATGTCTGTTTTACAGTAATGTCTGTTTTACAGTAATGTCTTTTACAGTTTTACAGTAATGTCTGTTCTTCACCAGGATGGACATATTAATATACAACTATATGACGGAACAGCTACATACATACAGTAGTAACCTAGCGCCTTAAAGGGGTAGCAAGTGTTTTATGATACTAAAGGTGTCCATCTTGTGGTGAATTGAAAGGGTTGCAGAATTGTCCATTGATCTGGTATCTAGCCTGGTAAAGAAGAAGAAAAAGGTATATTGTTTTGAAGGAGGGGCCTCTGCATATGAAACAAAGAACATCCTTTAAATACATGGAGAAAACCAGTTCAAACCGAACTCGGTGGAGGAAGTGTATGAATGACCTTGGCCTTATAGGGAGGAGGTCAGAGAACTGGCAGTGTCTGGACAATAACCTCTCCCCCCAATGTGAGCTAGACAAAGGAGCTGATCGTGGAGGTTTAAACAAGCCCCCAATTAACATCAACGGGGCTGTAGTGGAGCAGGTTGAGAGCTTCAAGTTCCTTGGTGTCCACATCACCAACAAACTAACATGGTCCAAACACACCAAGACAGTCAAGAAGAGGCACGACAAAACCTTTTCCCCTTCAGGAGACTAAAAAGATTTGGAATGGGCCCCCAGATCCTCAAAAGGTTCTACAGCTGCACCATCGAGAGCATCCTGACCAGCATCCTGATCGGTTGCATCACCGCCTGGTATGGCAACTGCTCGGCATCTGACCATAAGGCGCTACAGAGGGTAGTGCGAACGGCCTAGTATATCACTGGGGCCAAGCTTCCTGCCATCCAGGACCTGTATAATAGGTGGTGTCAGAGGAAAGCCCATAAAATTATCAGGGACTCCAGTCACTCAAGTTATAAGACTTTTCTCTGCTACAGCACGGCTAGCGGTACCGGAGAGCCAAGTCTAGGACCAAAAGGCTCCTCAACAGCTTCTATCCCCATGTCATTAGACTGCTGAACAATGAATAAAATGTCCATCGGACAATTTACATTGACCCCCCCACCCCCCCCCCCGTACATTGCTGCTACTCGCTGTTTGTTTGTTACCTATGCATAGTCACTTCACCCCCAACCAACATGTACAAATGACCTCAACTAGCCTGTACCCCTGCACACTGACTCTGTACCGGTACCCCCTGTATATAGCCTCCACATTGACTCTGTATCGGTACCCCCTGTATATAGCCTCCACATTGACTCTGTATCGGTACACTCTGTATATAGCCTCCACATTGACTCTGTACCGGTACCCCCTGTATATAGCTTCCACACTGACTCTGTACTGGTACCCCCTGTATATAGCCTCCACACTGACTCTGTACTGGTACCCCCTGTATATAGCCTCCACATTGACTCTGTACAGTAACACCCTGTATATAGCCTCCACATTGACTCTGTACTGGTACCCCCTGTATATAGCCTCCACATTGACTCTGTACCAGTACCCCCTGTATATAGCCTCCACATTGACTCTGTACCGTAACACCCTGTATATAGCCTCCACATTGACTCTGTACCGGTACCCCCTGTATATAGCCTCCACATTGACTCTGTAACGGTACCCCCTGTATATAGCCTCCACATTGACTCTGTACCGGTACACTCTGTATATAGCCTCCACATTGACTCTGTACCGGTACCCCCTGTATATAGCTTCCACACTGACTCTGTACTGGTACCCCCTGTATATAGCCTCCACACTGACTCTGTACTGGTACCCCCTGTATATAGCCTCCACATTGACTCTGTACAGTAACACCCTGTATATAGCCTCCACATTGACTCTGTACTGGTACCCCCTGTATATAGCCTCCACATTGACTCTGTACCAGTACCCCCTGTATATAGCCTCCACATTGACTCTGTACCGGTACCCCCTGTATATAGCCTCCACATTGACACTGTACCGTAACACCCTGTATATAGCCTCCACCTTGACTCTGTACCAGTACCCCCTGTATATAGCCTCCACATTGACACTGTACCGTAACACCCTGTATATAGCCTCCACCTTGACTCTGTACCAGTACCCCCTGTATATAGCCTCCACATTGACTCTGTACCGGTACCCCCTGTATATAGCCTCCACATTGACACTGTACCGTAACACCCTGTATATAGCCTCCACATTGACTCTGTACCAGTACCCCCTGTATATAGCCTCCACATTGATTCTGTACCGGTACCCCCTGTATATAGCCTCCACATTGACTCTGTACTGGTACCCCCTGTATATAGCCTCCACATTGACTCTGTACCGGTACCCCCTGTATATAGCCTCCACATTGACTCTGTACTGGTACCCCCTGTATATAGCCTCCACATTGACTCTGTACCGGTACCCCCTGTATATAGCCTCCACATTGACTCTGTACCGTAACACACTGCACTGTTGGTTAAAGGGCTTGTAAGTAAACATTTCACGGTAAGATCGACACTTGTTGTATTCGGCGCATGTGACAAATAAAGTTTGAGTTGCTCCCGAAAAAGCAGAAGTAAGTCTGTTGAGGTGTAACCAGGCTGTTAACAAGAAAAACGTTAAGTGAGGGTACATGTATCGGCAGACATGTTCAAAGGATATTACCCTCTCTTCATCCGACGATGACAAACAACTGGGAAACCACTAATAACAATCATTAAATGAGGGAATCTGGGATTCACACGACAATGGCTATATGTCAATAATGTTTTTTTTTAAATAATGAAAATGCAACAATCCCAGATTGCCCCTTTTAGAAGCCTGATGAAGTTTTTCCACTCGGAGAACGGAAGAGGCGACGGCAATAATGAGTGTGTTTGTAATGTTTGCATGTTAGGTTTCCTTGCGAAAGAGACCTTGGTCCCTGGACCCACGACGGCCGCTCGTGTCAAACAGGATATGGCAAAATAACACTATGTCTCAAATGGCTCCCTATTCCCTATATAGTGCACTACTTTAGACCAGAGCCCTACGGGCAATAAGGTGCCATTTGGGACACAATCTAAGCTAAAGGGAAAGGGAAGTCACAGCAACATCCTGTGGTCAGGGCTCTACTGACACTGGGCGGTGGTGGAAGCATACGGGTCTATGGGTGGAAAGTGCTTTCCTTTGGTATCAGTTACAGCTTTTCCACGACGCTAAAAGAAACCGATGGAGTTCAGTCCGTGGCTGTCCCCAACCGTCCCACCCCCACCCGTCTTCAGCACAACATCTTGTATGTTGTGAATTAACTGGACGTAACTGGAATTCCATGTGAATTATTAAGTATCTCTGGTGGGTTGAAACAGGAAGACCTAGCTTCCTGTCACTGACTATAAGCGGTTTCCATTTAACATCGACGTCTCAACAACAGGAAAGGAAGGAGTTTAACGATTCCGAGGCAGTTTCGAGTCCCCCGACTTAAAACACCGAGGCAGTTTCGAGCCCCCCGACTTAAAACACCGAGGCAGTTTCGAGTCCCCCCCGACTTAAAACACCGAGGCAGTTTCGAGCCCCCCGACTTAAAACACCGAGGCAGTTTCGAGCCCCCCGACTTAAAACACAGAGGCAGTTTGAGTCCCCCCGACTTAAAACACTGAGGCAATTTCGAGCCCCCCCGACTTAAAACATCTCTTCAGTTTCAGATGATGCAATGCAAAACAAAGCTAAAGAACAATGTTGTAATTACAGCATTAGACTTATTTTATCCTGTATTTTATTTATTATTTATTTTACTCCTGTATCAGATCATTATATTAAATGTTACCAAACTTGTAAAAAAAAAAAACTAAAAGAACTTTGGGACTAAAAATACTAAACATCCAAGAAACAAATATAAAAAATGAGCTCCAATATACAAACCTATTATTACTTCATATGATATATATTATTTAAAAAAAAACATAACAAAGCCACGTGGCACAAGAGAAAACATATATCTCTCAATGAATGCAGCCTGATCACTTTTTCATCGTTTTTGGATTCCAACGTAAGTTTTCCTCTGCATGACTCCGCCATTTTTGTGTCAGGTCCTGCAAAAAAAAACACATAACATACATATATATATATATCTATTTAAAAGGAGGATAGAAAGCGCTGTAGCCCTTTGTAGATGGAAGTTGCTCTTGGGTTAAAAGGTTCATTGGTCATCAAAAACAAGGCAGAAGGCACTTCATCATATTTAGTTGTATTTCCCCTCTCCGAGGAACCCGCAGGCCCCCTGCATAGGTCCCCCAGCCTAGACCCTGGTCTAAAGTAGTGCACTATATAGGGAATAGGGTTCCATAGGGCTCTGGTCTAAAGTAGTGCACTATATAGAGGGAATAGGGTTCCATAGGGCTCTGGTCTAAAGTAGTGCACTATATAGGGAATAGGGTTCTATAGGGCTCTGGTCTAAAGTAGTGCACTATATAGGGAATAGGGTGCTATAACGAGATGCAACATAGACAAGAGTTTAGTACCTTAGAACAGGTTACAGGATCGTGGTTCTCTGAAGGGGTTGGAGCCTGCCGGAACCCCGACCAGCAGAGCATCTTTAGCCGCATTCTGATGGCAGTACTGCTGGAGCTCTGCCGCTGCCTGAGACACCTGGGGTACAATTAGTGTTTAAATGCTTAAAGAGGGGCCTGTGAAGTCCAAAAACGATGTTCCTATCATGTTTTGTATCATATCTGTACAGCAGCTGATGAAACTAACACTGTTAAAGTGTGTGTGTGTGTGTGTAGGGGGAGGGAATACGATCAGAGTTTATTTCCTGATAGTTTCTGGTTTAAGATCAATAGGACACCGAATCATAACTCCATTGGCATTTTTTTAACCTGCAGTGACCCGTTTAATATCATCAAGCAATAATTCCATGTAGTTAATGAGACGGCAGACAATGAATGAATGAATTATATAGTACCATGGCGAATCAATTTTTATTTAGGAAGTATCAAGGCCAATTTTGGTCGACTCAATTTATAAACGGAATTAACGAATCTTTTCACAAGCATCAGTCACGTCACAGTCACATAAAAGCTGTCTGAAACAGATACTGTAGACTAAATTAAATGCCATCATCACCCACACGTTTACAATCATCGTTTCAAATGACATTGCAAAAAATACACCCCAAAATCTATCCTATGCAAAAGCTTCTGCCTGTCTTTCTTTAAAATGTTATTTTCGTTTACCTTAATCCGTTCCAAACTGGCTTCGAGTTTCAGTTGTTCAACAAGTCGACGCATGTTGGACACGTTGGAATTAGACGTCATGTTTTGTTGATTTTCTTTCTTTCTTTCTTGATTTTTTTTGTCAAATAGTTTGAGGACTATTAGAGATATGGACGGGAAACGGCGCTTTCTGGACTGGTAAAAAAAAAGAAGAAGAAAAAATTAACTTCCCAAACTTTTGAAGCAGGAAGCCACATCCACAGATGGGGAGGACCAGGGGCGTCATGCAACTCACAAATCTGATGGGGCACAAAGTGGGAGGATGCAGAAAGAAGCATGGTGCTCGTTTTCCTTAAAAAAAAACATGTATTTATTACTAGACACCTAGCAATTGTATGACGTTAGCTAGCAAGCCCAGATAGGTTCCCAATCTCCCATCCTCATAACTAGCTTCCAAAAAGCCATAAATCAATTTAGAATAGCTAGTTTGTCTAACTATGTTAGCTGGCATGTCTGCTGGCAAGTTTGGTATACTTTAGAAAAACAAGCAATAACTAAATGAACTGAATAAGACTCTCATTCCTTTACATTTGATTTTACCCTGAAAAAACCTGAACAAAAAACATCTTTAAACTGTATAGCTGATCAATGCACCATCATACCAGGTAATTTAATGCTTAAAAACAAAACATATGAATAAGATATTTATTTGGCCAAAGAAGTGCCCTTTCTTACTGATCTCTACAGCTTCCGTTCAAAACAAAATCCTGTGAAATGACGTCAACAAATACTGGAGGAGTTACTGGCTAGCTTAGCTAACAAACTAGCTAGGTCGGTTGCGATGTGCATGACCAGAATGAGACGTCAACGAACCCCCAAAGGCACACCTCGATTTTTGTTAGAAAATTGAGAAAAGGGTGGAGTTGGACAGTTTTTTTTTTGTGTGCCCAAATTCGAACTTTAACGGCTAAATTCTGAGGGGGCATTTGCCCTTGTGCCCATGCTCCCTATGGCTATTGGATCTCCAGACCCCAAAAAATAAAATCAGGCTCTCAGAGGCCCGCAGCTGCAGTATTGGTACTACATTTGCATTGGCATCTATGTTTTGCATCTGACAGGTACAGTTGAAGTCGGAAGTTTACATACACTTAGGTTGGAGTACTTAAAACTAGTTTTTCATCCACTTCACAAATGTCTTGTTAACAAACTATGCCTGTGGATGTATTTCAAGGCCTACCTTCAATCTCAGTGCCTCTTTGCTTGACATCATGAGAAAATCAAAAGACATCAGCCAAGACCTCAGAAAAAAAATTGTGGACCTTTCCAAACGCATGAAGGTACAACGTTCATCTGTACAAACAATAGTACGCAAGTATAAACACCATGGGACCACGCAGCCGTCTGTCTCCTAGAGATGAACGTACTTTTGTGTGAAAAGTGCAAGTCAATCCCAGAACAACAGCAAAGGACCTTGTGAAGATGCTGGAGGAAACAGGTACAAAAGTATCTATATCCACAGTAAAACAATTCCTATATTGTCATAACTTGAAAGGCCGCTCAGCAAGGAAGAAGCCAATGCTCAAAAACTGCCATAAAAAAAGCCAGACTACAGTTTGCAACTGCACAAGGGAACAAAGATCGTACTTTTTTGGAGAAATATCATCTGGTCTGATGAAACAAAAATATAACTGTTTGGCCATAATGACCATCGTTATGTTTGGAGGAAAAAGGGGGAGACTTGCAAGCCGAAGAACACCATCCCAACCGTGAAGCACGGGGATGGCAGCATCATGTTGTGGAGTTGGTTTGCTGCAGGAGGGACTGGTGCACTTCACAAAATAGATGGCTTCATGAGAAAGGAAAATAATGTGGATTTATTGAAGCAACACCTCAAGACATCAGTCAGGAAGTTAAAGCTTGGTCGCAAATGGGTCTTCCAAATGGACAATGACCCCAAGCATACTTCCAAAGTTGTGGCAAAATGGCATAAGGACAACAAAGTCAAGGTATTGGAGTGGCCATCACAAAGGCCTGACCTCAATTCTATAGAAAATGTGTGGGCAGAACTGAAAAAGCGTGTGTGAGCAAGAAGGCCTACAAACATGACACAGTTACACCAGCTCTGTCAGGAGGAATGGACCAAAATTCACCCAACTTATTGTGGGAAACTTGTGGAAGGCTACCCAAAACGTTTGACTCAAGTTAAACAATTTAAAGGCAATGCTACCAAATACTAATTGAGTGTATGTAAACTTCTGACCCACTGGGAATGTGATGAAAGAAATAAAAGTGAAATAAATCCCTCTCTCTACTATTATTCTGACTTTTCAATCTTTAAATGAAGTGGTGATCCTAACTGACCTAAAACAAGGAATGTTTATTAGGATTAAAAGTCAGGAATTGTAAAAAAAAAAAAAACTGAGTTTAAATGTATTTGGCTAAGGTGTATGTAAACTTCGGACTTCAACTGTGTATGAAAAAGACATCCACAGTTAAAATATATCATTTTTAATATTTTAGGAGGGGTTATGAATAGTTTGTATAATTGTGTGTACCGGTACTTTCAACTGTGATTCAAAACAGTCTTCCCAGGTAAGACAATGTCATTCAGATTACGGGGGAGGTTTGCCTGACCCAGATGAAGACTGTTCCTTTAATTTAACTAGGCAAGTCAGTCAAGAACAAATTCTTATTTACAATGAAGGCCAAACCCTAACCAGGACGACACTGGGTCAATAGTGTGCCGCCCTATGGGACTTCCGATCACGGCCGGTTGTGATACAGCCCAGGATTGAACCAGGGTCTGTAGTGATGCCCTCTAGCACTGCGATGCCTTAGACCGCTGCGCCACTCAGGAGCCCCCAATGGTTCACGGACCAACGGAGACCAGAAGTAGAGCTCATTTGGATCTGATGGGATGACAGACCAGAGACAGACGAGCAACTACAACGGACTGTAAACCTTGGGTTGTGTTCCAAATACAGTAGGCTTCGTAATAAGAGCAGCTCCTTCAAGCAGGTTTCTGATACACCTTTCTGATACAGGCAGAACGCTGAAAGACCATTTTATGAAAGGCAGCACCAGCAGTGAGTACACTGCAAAAATATTCCATATACCTTAAAAGCTATAAAAATACCGTTCACCTTAAAACGTCCCCAATCCATGAAAAAAATATATAATTTGAAGTACTACGACATCTTAATAAATGAGTATAGAAGATATATGAACATAGAGATATACTAGAGCTCATCTTTTACCTTTGTTAAGTGTGCCCTCTATCCAACTAAATGCTCATGCACAATAACAGAGAGCAACAGTGTGAGGACATCTGATGAGGCAACACTTCAAGCAGCGGGTTTGAAGACGAGAACCAATGATATAGACTCCACCTGTGTCTTCTATCAAAGAGGAGGCGTATCCCTCGCCAAACTCTGTCCAAAATAAGCCCAATGCATTTCTATGGGCTTAAGCAGACCAAAGATTATTGCCTGTCGGGACAACGACTCCTGTCGTTAGGGGCGGAGACATGAGCATCTCATCATTATATAAAAGATCTCTGTCCCGATAGAATATCTCTTGAAAATAACGTTACCATTCCGTACAAATAGGAATGATTGTTAATCGTCTGTATAAACATCATCAGTAGATTTATTCACAAATACACAGGTATACAAACACAGTGTGACTGTATAACAGGCACAAGTCAGGTGTGATTATTGATCGGCATGTTGTCAATCGTCAATAAAAGTGAGTCGTCCAGGTCCTTCATTCTTCATCCACCGTCGGTACCTCTTCCACCTGGGATCCAGGGCCATCTTCATCTTCATCTCTTCCTCCTGTTCTTCCTTGTACACCTGTACAACAACAGAAAGCAATAGAACTGTAGAAACACATTCAGAAATCATTTGGGGTTAGTGTCAGTCTGTTTCTGCCCCCCTTTGCCAAACATGGAGCTGGCAAAACATGTTGTGATCACATCATAATACATGGTGCAAAGCTTCACACTGTCACTACGACTACTACTACTACCACTACCACTACCACTACTACTACTACTACCACTACTACTACTGCTACCGCTACTACCACTACCACTACTACTACTACTACTACTACTGCTGCTACTGCTACCACTACTACTACTACTACCACTACTACTACTACTATTACTATTACTACCACTACTACTACTATTACTACTACTACTACCACTACTACTACTACTACTACTACTACTACTGCTACCACTACCACTATTACTATTACTACTACTACTACTATTACTACTACTACTACTATTACTACTACTACTACTACCACTACCACTACCACTACTACTATTACAACTGCTACTAGTATTACTACCACTATTACTATTACTACCACTATTACTATTACTACCACTACTACTACTACTACTACTACTATTACTACTACTACTACTATTACTACCACTATACTACTACTACTACAACTACTACTACTACTACCACCACTGCTACTACATTACCACCACCACCACTGCCACTGCTACTGCTACTACTACTGCTACTACTGCACCACTACTACTACTACCACTACTACTGCTGCCACTACTGCTGCTACAACTACTGCCACCATGCTGCCACTGCTATGCTGCTACAACCACTGCTACCACTGCCACTGCCACTACTGCTACACCACTATTACAACTGCTACTACTATTACTATTACTACTACTACTACTACTACTACTACTACTACTATTACTACTACAACTATACTGCTACAACTACAACTATACTGCTACAACTGCTACAACTATACTGCTACAACTATACTGCTACAACTACAACAACTATACTGCTACAACTACACTGCTACAACTACAACAACTATACTGCTACAACTACAACTGCTACAACTACACTGCTACAACTACACTGCTACAACTATACTGCTACAACTATACTGCTACAACCATACTGCTACAACTATACTGCTACAACTATACTGCTACAACTACACTGCTACAACTACACTGCTACAACTACACTGCTACAACTATACTGCTACAACCATACTGCTACAACCATACTGCTACAACTATACTGCTACAACTACACTGCTACAACTACACTGCTACAACTACACTGCTACAACTACACTGCTACAACTACACTGCTACAACTATACTGCTACAACTATACTGCTACAACTATACTGCTACAACTACACTGCTACAACTATACTGCTACAACTATACTGCTACAACTACACTGCTACAACTACACTGCTACAACTACAACAACTATACTGCTACAACTACACTGCTACAACTACACTGCTACAACTACAACTACACTGCTACAACTACACTGCTACAACTATACTGCTACAACCATACTGCTACAACTATACTGCTACAACCATACTGCTACAACTACACTGCTACAACTATACTGCTACAACTACAACTGCTACAACTATACTGCTACAACTACAACTGCTACAACTACACTGCTACAACTACACTGCTACAACTGCTACAACTACACTGCTACAACTACAACTGCTACAACTATACTGCTACAACTACAACTGCTACAACCATACTGCTACAACTACACTGCTACAACTATACTGCTACAGCCATACTGCTACAACTGCTACTGCTACAACTGCTACAACTATACTGCTACAACCTACAACTACTACAACTATACTGCTACAACTATACAACTACACTGCTACAACTACACTGCTACAACATACTACAACATACTACAACCATACTGCTACAACCAACTGCTACACACTGCTACAACTACACTGCTACAACTACACTGCTACAACTATACTGCAACAACTACAACAACTGCTACAACCATACTGCTACAACTACACTGCTACAACTACTGCTACAACATACTGCTACAACTATACTGCTACAACCATACTGCTACAACTATACTGCTACAACCATACTGCTACAACTACACTGCTACAACTACACTGCTACAACTACACTGCTACAACTACAACTGCTACAACTACACTGCTACAACTACAACAACTGCTACAACTACACTGCAACTAACTGCTACAACACTGCTACACTGCTACAACCATACTGCTACAACTATACTGCTACAACCATACTGCTGCTACAACTACAACTGCTACAACTATACTGCTACAACTACTACTGCTACAACTATACTGCTACAACTACAACTGCTACAACTACACTGCTACAACCACACTGCTACAACTATACTGCTACAACCATACTGCTACAACTATACTGCTACAACCATACTGCTACAACTACACTGCTACAACTACACTGCTACAACCACACTGCTACAACTATACTGCTACAACCATACTGCTACAACTATACTGCTACAACCATACTGCTACAACTACACTGCTACAACCACACTGCTACAACTACACTGCTACAACCACACTGCTACAACTATACTGCTACAACCATACTGCTACAACTACACTGCTACAACTACACTGCTACAACCATACTGCTACAACTACACTGCTACAACTATACTGCTACAACCATACTGCTACAACCATACTGCTACAACTATACTGCTACAACTACACTGCTACAACTACACTGCTACAACTACACTGCTACAACTACAACAACTATACTGCTACAACTACACTGCTACAACTACACTGCTACAACTACACTGCTACAACTATACTGCTACAACCATACTGCTACAACCATACTGCTACAACCATACTGCTACAACTACACTGCTACAACTACACTGCTACAACTACAACTGCTACAACTACAACTACACTGCTACAACTACAACTGCTACAACTATACTGCTACAACTACAACTGCTACAACTATACTGCTACAACTACAACTGCTACAACTACACTGCTACAACTACACTGCTACAACTGCTACAACTACACTGCTACAACTACAACTGCTACAACTATACTGCTACAACTACAACTGCTACAACCATACTGCTACAACTACACTGCTACAACTATACTGCTACAACCATACTGCTACAACTATACTGCTACAACCATACTGCTACAACTATACTGCTACAACTATACTGCTACAACTACACTGCTACAACTACACTGCTACAACTACAACAACTATACTGCTACAACTACACTGCTACAACTACACTGCTACAACTATAAGGCTACAACCATACTGCTACAACTACACTGCTACAACTACACTGCTACAACTACACTGCTACAACTACAACTGCTACAACTACACTGCTACAACTACAACTGCTACAACTACAACTGCTACAACTACAACTGCTACAACTATACTGCTACAACTACAACTGCTACAACTATACTGCTACAACTACAACTGCTACAACTACAACTGCTACAACTACAACTGCTACAACTACAACTGCTACAACTACAACTGCTACAACTACAACTGCTACAACTATACTGCTACAACTACAACTGCTACAACCATACTGCTACAACTACACTGCTACAACTATACTGCTACAACTACAACTGCTACAACTACACTGCTACAACCACACTGCTACAACCATACTGCTACAACCATACTGCTACAACCATACTGCTACAACTATACTGCTACAACCATACTGCTACAACTACACTGCTACAACTATACTGCTACAACTATACTGCTACAACCATACTGCTACAACTACACTGCAACAACTACACTGCTACAACTACACTGCTACAACTACACTGCTACAACTACACTGCTACAACTGCTACAACTATACTGCTACAACTACACTGCTACAACTACACTGCTACAACCACACTGCTACAACTACACTGCTACAACTACACTGCTACAACTACACTGCTACAACTACACTGCTACAACCATACTGCTACAACCACACTGCTACAACTACACTGCTACAACTACACTGCTACAACTACACTGCTACAACTACACTGCTACAACTACACTGCTACAACTATACTGCTACAACTACTACAACTGCTACAACTACACTGCTACAACTACACTGCTACAACTACACTGCTACAACTACACTGCTACAACTATACTACTACTACTATACTGCTACAACTGCTACAACTACACTGCTACAACTACACTGCTACAACTACACTGCTACAACTACACTGCTACAACTACACTGCTACAACTATACTGCTACAACTACTATACTGCTACAACTGCTACAACTACACTGCTACAACTACACTGCTACAACTACACTGCTACAACTACAACTGCTACAACTGCTACAACTACACTGCTACAACTACAACAACTACACTGCTACAACTATACTGCTACAACTACACTGCTACAACTATACTACTACTACTACAACTACAACTGCTACAACTACACTGCTACAACTACACTGCTACAACTACACTGCTACAACTACACTGCTACAACTACACTGCAACAACTACACTGCTACAACTATACTACTACTACTACACTGCTACAACAACTGCTACAACTACTACAACCATACTGCTACAACAACTACAACAACTGCTACAACTACAACTGCTACTGCTACAGCTGCTACAACTATGCTACTGCTACTACTACTACTGCTACAAGCCAACTGCTGCAACCATACTGCTACAACCACTGCTACAACTATACTACTACTACTACTACACGGCTACAACTGCTACAACTATACTGCTACAACTACACTGCTACAACTATAACAACTATACTACTACAAATGTCATACTACTACACTACTGCAACTATACTGCTACAACTATACTACTACACTACTGCAACTATACTGCTACAACTATAACAACTATACTACTACTGCTACAACTATACTACTACTACTACACGGCTACAACTGCTACAACTATACTGCTACAACTATAACAACTATACTACTACTGCTACAACTATACTACTACTACTACACGGCTACAACTGCTACAACTATACTGCTACAACTATAACAACTATACTACTACAAATGTCATACTACTACAACTATACTGCTACAACTATACTACTACAACTATACTGCTACAACTATACTACTACAAATATCATACTACTACACTACTGCTACTACAAATATACTGCTACAACTACTACAAATATCATACTACTACAGTACTACTACAACTATACTACTACAAAAATCCTAAAACAACTATACTACTAATGTTACTAGCTACTACAACTATAACTATACAACTACTACATAATATTACTGCTACTAATACTGCTACAGCGTTAATACTACAACTATACCAGTGATACTACTACTACTACAATACAACAACTCCTGTCGTCCCCCCCACCACTACAACAACAACTTCCCCCCCCCCAATAACTACTACTATAATACTACAACAATTCCTGCGCCCCCCTACTACTACTACTATAATACTAGATACTATAATACTAGATACTATAATACTACAACAACTTCTGCCGTCCACCCACCACTACTACTACTACTACTATAGTACTAGATGCTATAATACTACAAGATACTATAATACTACAACAACTTCTACCGTCCCCCCACCACTACTACTATAATACTACATACTATAATACTAGATACTATAATACTACAACAAGTCCTGTCCCCCACCACTACTACTATAATACTAGATACTATAATAATACAACAAGTCCTGCCCCCCCCCTACTACTATAATACTACTATAATACTACAACAACTTCTTCTATCCCACTACTACTACTACTACTACTACTACTACTACTACTACTATAATACTAGATACTATAATACTACTTTAATACTACAACAACTTCTGCCGCCCCCCACTACTACTACATTACTACAGACCTCATAGTTGTCTTTGATCCAGAGCTGCCTCGCCAGTAAGGTGTCTCTCTGCTCCGCCTCCAGACTGTCGAACTGAGACTGAGACATCTTCATGTTCCTCCTGATGATGTAGAGCTTCTCCTCGTCTCCGTACTCCTCTCTGCAGATGGTGAACCTGTAGATCCACTTACAGTACCAGACCACATAGGCACACAGGCAGTAAGGGAACAGGACAATCTGACAGAGCAGGATGTCCAAGATTTCAGGCTTCTGGTAGCCTCCCTTGATGTCGATCTTGTTCTTGATGATGTCACGGATGATCTCTTCTTCCTGTTCCCGGATCTCCTCTTTGGACCGACGGTTCTTGCCCTTCTCTTTTGTCTTGTTCAGGAGACCCAGCTGCTTGGCTATCTCTGTCGCCTGGATACGAAACTTGGGGACCGTTGATAGGTAGTTGATGGCTTCAGTGTAGCTGGCCCACCAACTGTAGTACTGAAGGAAGAAAAGTGTTAGAATGTTTCCCAAATGGCAACCTATTCAGTGCACTTCTTTTGACCAGAGTCCTATGGACATGAAATAGGTTGCCACATGGGGACTATTTGGTTTTAGTGTGGAAACAATTTCCATTGAAATATATAATTGCATTTAAGCCAAAAAGACTTTTGAGAGAATGTGACGATACGACTGTACCTGAAAGATGGATATAGCAACCACGGTGACCAGAATGACAATCCGTACGTCCACTTTAGGTGCCAGTCGTCTCCTGTAGTAGGTGTAGTAGTGGCTGTAGTACTCTTCAGGGTGGTCCAGCATGTAGTCATAGTCTCTACGGGAGTCCTCATCCTGATACACAGGAGGAAATGGCTCTTATTTTCACCTTCCTTTAACAAACTATTACGACCACTAGACAATAGGCCTAGTAACAAGAATACAAGAAGATTTAAAAAAAAAGTATATATATTAACTTTATTTAACCAGGCAAGTAAGTTAAGAACAAATTCTTATTTTTAATGACAGCCTAGGAACAGTGGGTTAACTGCCTTGTTCAGAATGACAGATTTTTTTACCTTGTCAGTTCGGGGATTTGATCCAGCAACCTTTCGGTTACTGGCCCAACGCTCTAACCACTAGGCTACCTGCCACCTCTACACTCTAACCACTAGGCTACCCTGCCACCTCTACACTCTAACCACTAGGCTACCCTGCCACCTCTACACTCTAACCACTAGGCTACCCTGCCTCCTCTACACTCTAACCACTAGGCTACCCTGCCACCTCTACACTCTAACCACTAGGCTACCTGCCACCTCTACACTCTAACCACTAGGCTACCTGCCCCTTATCAGAATGATTTACAGCTTTATGTATATATGAAGCATCTATGAGTAGGAGTGCTTACTTAGGATCAGTTTTTGCCTTTTAGATTACAACAAACAAGAGAATATAGCCTAGATATTGTTTTATTTTTATTTCACCTTTATTTAACCAGGTAGGCTAGTTGAGAACAAGTTCTCATTTGCAACTGCGACCTGGCCAAGATAAAGCATAGCAGTGTGAACAGACAACACAGAGTTACACATGGAGTAAACAATTAACAAGTCAATAACACAGTAGAAAAAAAGGGGAGTCTATATACAATGTGTGCAAAAGGCATGAGGAGGTAGGCGAATAATTACAATTTTGCAGATTAACACTGGGGTGATAAATGATCAGATGGTCATGTACAGGTAGAGATATTGGTGTGCAAAAGAGCAGAAAAGTAAATAAATAAATAAAAAAACAGTATAAAAACAGTATGGGAATGAGGTAGGTGAAAAAGGGTGGGCTATTTACCAATAGACTATGTACAGCTGCAGCGATCGGTTAGCTGCTCGGATAGCTGATGTTTGAAGTTGGTGAGGGAGATAAAAGTCTCCAACTGGTTATAGATAAACATAATTGAGTATTTCAATAAGCATTTTTCTACAGCTGGCCATGCTTTCCACCTGGCTACTCCTACCCTGGTCAACAGCACTGCACCCCCCATATCAACTCGCCCAAGCCTTCCCCATTTCTCCTTCTCCCAAATCCGTTCAGCTGATGATGTTCTGAAAGAGCTGCAAAATCTGGACCCCTACAAATCAGCTGGGCTAGACAATCTGGACCCTTTCTTTCTAAAATTATCTGCCGAAATTGTTGCCACCCCTATTACTAGCCTGTTCAACCTCTCTTCCGTGTCGTCTGAGATTCCCAAAGATTGGAAAGCTGCTGCGGCCATCCCCCTCTTCAAAGGAGGTGACACTCTAGACCCAAACTGCTACAGACCCATATCTATACTACCCTGCCTTTCTAAGGTCTTCAAAAGCCAAGTCAACAAACAGATTACCGACCATTTTGAATCTCACCATACCTTCTATGCTATGCAATCTGGTTTCCGAGCTGGTCATGGGTGCACCTCAGCCACGCTCAAGGTCCTAAACGATATCTTAACCGCCATCGATAAGAAACATTACTGTGCAGCCGTATTCATTGATCTGGCCAAGGCTTTCGACTCTGTCAATCACCACATCCTCATCGGTAGACTCGACAGCCTTGGTTTCTCAAATGATTGCCCTGCCTGGTTCACCAACTACTTCTCTGATAGAGTTCAGTGTGTCAAATCGGAGGACCGGTTGTCCGGGCCTCTGGCAGTCTCTATGGGGGTGCCACAGGGTTCAATTCTTGGACCGACTCTCTTCTCTGTATACATCAATGAGGTCGCTCTTGCTGCTGGTGAGTCTCTGATCCACCTCTACGCAAACGACAATCCTACCAATCTTTGGCGATGTCATTTACAAAATAGCCTCCAATACCCTACTCAACAAATTGGATGCAGTCTATCACAGTGCAATCCGTTTTGTCACCAAAGCCCCATATACTACCCACCATTGCGACCTGTACGCTCTCGTTGGCTGGCCCTCGTTTCATACTCGTCGCCAAACCCACTGGCTCCATGTCATCTACAAGACCCTGCTAGGTAAAGTCCCCCCTTATCTCAGCTCGCTGGTCACCATAGCATCTCCCACCTGTAGCACACGCTCCAGCAGGTATATCTCTCTAGTCACCCCCAAAACCAATTCTTTCTTTGGCCGCCTCTCCTTCCAGTTCTCTGCTGCCAATGACTGGAACGAACTACAAAAATCTCTGAAACTGGAAACACTTATCTCCCTCACTATCTTTAAGCACCAGCTGTCAGAGCAGCTTACAGATTACTGCACCTGTACATAGCCCACCTATAATTTAGCCCAAACAACTACCTCTTTCCCTACTGTATTTCATTTATTTATTGATTTTGCTCCTTTGCACCCCATTATTTTTATTTCTACTTTGCACATTCTTCCATTGCAAATATACCATTCCAGTGTTTTACTTGCTATATTGTATTTACTTTGCCACCATGGCCTTTTTTTGCCTTTACCTCCCTTATCTCACCTCATTTGCTCACATCGTATATAGACTTGTTTATACTGTATTATTGACTGTATGTTTGTTTTACTCCATGTGTAACTCTGTGTCGTTGTATGTGTCGAACTGCTTTGCGTTATTTTGGCCAGGTCACTGGTTGTAAATGAGAACTTGTTCTCAACTTGCCTACCTGGTTAAATAAAGGTGAAATAAATAAATAAATAAATACCTGATCTACCTTTCTCAGGATACTACAACGGTAGCTCCGTGGAAAGGGACTATCCTGATCACTTCACTGTTGAGTCTCTTCACGTCTTTTGAGTAAAGAGTAATTGACAGTATTGGTACACTAGAAGCCAAAAGGATCAAATTGACTGCGGGCCTTTGATTCAGAGGTTAGAGAAAAGTGCCACATTGGCATATACAACACAAGTTGACGTCAGCGAGAACCGACGGCAACCCCAGTTTGGCCAGAGAGCTGGAGAAATGGAGGTCTATGGTACGAATCATCTGTGGGGTTTCTACACTTACCTTCAGAGTTTCATATGCAGTTGCAATGAGCAAAAAATGTTGATGAGCACTTTCACGTGTCTCGCCTGTGAGACTTGAGAATCTATCGGGGTGATACTTTCTGGCTAACTGTCTGTATGCACGACCTATGTCGGATTTAACCGCATCTCTCGGTACTCCGAGTACATCGTAACAAATCTCCGTGCCACAATAAAGTCCCTCGATAAGCGCCGTGGCAGAGGGTATGAGACCTCCCCAAAATAACAAAATGCCTATCCATTGACCAAAGTGTCGCCCATTCTTCATGGGCGCAGCCATTTCACTATCGTCACAAGTTCTTCTTCGTGTTGCTTTCCGGTAGACTAGACGCTTTGTTGCGTCTTGCTGCCTTTCACAGTTTGGAATGTATATTGCACATTTATTCACAAAAAATAGGGGGAGGGGGGGAAGTAATGGCACCACCATCTAACCTAGGGTGACCACATTTCCCGGGATTGTGCGGGACAGTCCCACACTTTGGCCCTTTGTCCCGCAACCAAACAATAATGTCCCCGCATATTATAAACAAATTCAAACACCGCAAAAGATAAGTCGATTTCGCTCGTATTTCAGTCAGACATTCCGACCCGTGTCTTGCAGTCACGTTGCGTTTATGAACATTATATATCATAAAGATGTGGCAGAAATTTCACCAAATGACTTGTTGGAAAGGTGGCATCCTATGATGGTGCCACGTTGAAAGTCACTGAGGTCTTCAGTAAGGCCATTCTACTGCCAATGTTTGTCTATGGAGATTGCATGGCTGTATGCTCAATTTTATACACCTGTCAGCAACAGATGTGGTCATAAAAAGCCAAATCCACTCATTTGAAGGGGTATCCACATACGTTTGCATATACAGTGCATTTGGAATGTATTCAGACCACAGTTAAGTTACAGCCTTATTCTAAAATGGATTAAATTGTTTTTCCCCCTCATAAATCTACACACAATACCCCATAATGACAAAGCAAAAACAGTTTTTTTGGTGTGCAAATATAAATATATATATATATATAAATGATATCACATTTACATAAGTATTCAGACCCTTTCCTCAGTACTTTGTTGAAGCACCTTTGGCAGTGATTACAGTCCGACTCTTCTTGGGTATGACGCTACAAGCTTGGCACAAATGTATTTGGAGAGTTTATTCTCTGTAGATCCTCTCAAGCTTTCAGGTTGGATGATGTCGCTGCACAGTTTTTTTCCAGATCTCTCCAGAGATGTTTGATCGGGTTCAAGTTCGTGCTCTGGCTGGGCCACTCAAAGACTTTCAGAGAATTGTCCCGAAGCAACTCCTACATTGTCTTGGCTGTGTACTTTGGGTCGTTGCCCTGTTGGAAGGTGAACCTTCGCCCCAGTCTGAGGTCCTGAGCGCTCTGGAGCAGGTTTTCATTAAGGATCTCTCTGTACTTTGGTCCATTCATCTTTCCCTCAATCCTGACTAGTCTCCCAGTACCTGAAAAAAACATCCCCACAGCATGATGCTACCACCACCATGCTTCACCGTATGGATGGTGCCAGGTTTCCTCCAGACATGGCGCTTGGCATTCAGGACAAAGAGTTCAATCTTGGTTTCATCAGACCAGAGAATCTTGTTTCTCATGGTCTAAGAGTCTTTAGGTGCCTTTTGGCAAACTCCAAGCGGGCTGTCATGTGCCTTTTACTGAGGAGTGGCTTCTGTCTGGCCGCTATACCATAAAGACCTGATTGGTGGAGTGCTGCAGAGATGGTTGTCCTTCTGGAAGGTTCTCCCATCTCCCTAGAAGAACTCTGGAATTCTGTCAGAGTGACCATCAGGTTCTTGGTCACTTCCCCGACCAAGGCCCTTCTCCCCTGATTGCTCAGTTTGGCCAGCTCTAGGAAGAGTCTTGGTGGTTCCTAACTTTTTCCAATGCAGAATGATGGAGGCCACTGTGTTCTTGAGGACCTTTAATAATGCAGACATTTTTAGGTACCCTACCCCAGATCTGAGCCTCGACACAATCATGTCTCGGAGCTCTACAGACAATTCCTTCGACCTCATGACTTGTTTTTTTCTCTGACAGGCACTGTCAACTGTGAGACCTTATATAGACCGGTGTGTGCTTTTCCAAGTCATGTCCAATCAATTGAATTTACCACAGGTGGACTCCAATCAAGTTGTAGAAACATCTCAAGGATGATCAATGGAAACAGGATGCACCTGAGCTAAATTTTGAGTCTCATAGCAAAGGGTCTGAATACTTATGTAAAAAGGTATTTCTGTTTTTTATTTGTACATTTGCAAAATGTTTTTTTTTTTAACTGTTTTTACTTTGTCGTTATGGGGTATTGTGTGTAGATCAATGAGGGAAAAAATATATAATTTAAGCCGTTTTAGAATAAGGCTGTAACGTAACAATATGTGGAAAAAGTGAAGGGGTTTGAATACTTTCTGAATGCCCTGTAAAGTGTACCTGAGCTGATTCCAACTGGACAGCACATATTCCTATAAGACTTCAAGGGGAACCCATCTTTAGTTTTGGTCAGGTCACACATGTTTACACACAAATTTACAACATGTTTCTGCATCATAGACACATCCCCAGGCCGTTCTAGTGACCACCATCCTCTGGACACATCCCCAGGCCGTTCTAGTGACCACCATCCTCTGGACACATCCCCAGGCCGTTCTAGTGACCACCATCCTCTGGACACATCCCCAGGCCGTTCTAGTGACCACCATCCTCTGGACACATCCCCAGGCCGTTCTAGTGACCACCATCCTCTGGACACATCCCCAGGCCGTTCTAGTGACCACCATCCTCTGGACACATCCCCCGTTCTGTGACCACCACATCCCCAGGCCGTTCTAGTGACCACCATCCTCTGGACACATCCCCAGGCCGTTCTAGTGACCACCATCCTCTGACACACGTTCTAGTGACCACCATCCTCCTAGTGACCACCATCCTCTGGACACATCCAGGCCGTTCTAGTGACCACCATCCTCTGGTTCTAGTGACCACCATCCTCTGGACACATCCCCAGGCCGTTCTAGTGACCACCATCCTCTTCTAGTGACCACCATCCTCTGGACACATCCCCAGGCCGTTCTAGTGACCACCACCCTCTGGACACATCCCCAGGCCGTTCTAGTGACCACCATCCTCTGGACACATCCCCAGGCCGTTCTAGTGACCACCATCCTCTGGACACATCCCCAGGCCGTTCTAGTGACCACCGTCCTCTGGACACATCCCCAGGCCGTTCTAGTGACCACCATCCTCTGGACACATCGCCGGGACGTTCTAGTGACCACCATCCTCTGGACACATCGCCGTTCTAGTGACCACCATCCTCTGGACACATCCCCAGGCCGTTCTAGTGACCACCACCCTCTGGACACATCCCCAGGCCGTTCTAGTGAACCATCCTCTGGACACATCCCCATCGCCATCCCGACACATCCCCAGGGTTCTAGTAATGGACACATGGATGTGGACAAAGAGGACTGGCCACCCCCTCATAGCCTGGTTCCTCTCTAGGTTTCTTCCTAGGTTTTGGCCTTTCTAGGGCGTTTTTCACAGCCACTGTGCTTCTACACCTGCATTGCTTGCTGTTTGGGGTTTTAGGCTGGGTTTCTGTACAGCACTTTGAGATATCAGCTGATGTAAGAAGGGCTTTATAAATACATTTTATTTGTGTATTGCACTGAGGAGAAGAGCCCAGCATTTAGCATTTCACTACAGCAATTAGCATTTCACTACAGCAATTAGCATTTCACTACAGCAATTAGCCTACATATATGTGACCAATAAACTTTGATTTGACCACATCTGATGTTCAATCAGTACAAACCTCTATTTCCTTCTGTCCGTCTCCATTGTATTGTCTGTATCTGTGTCGTGTAGCACCAGGTCAGTATGCTGTGATCTGATCTGGGATCTGATCTGGGATCTGATCTGGGATCTGATCTGATCTGTGATCTGATCTGGGATCTGATCTGTGATCTGGCGACACCATAAGAACATGGTGGGTTCAAGAAGGATGGAAACCAAGAGTTCAACAAGAGGACCATTTTCTACAGGAGATACCCAGATACACACATCTATATTGAGGTTAGAAAGACACACACACAGTTCACTGGGTTGACACAGAAAGGTTACAATACTAATGATTTGAGTCACACGTGTGTGTGTGTGTGTGTGTGTGTGAGAGATTGTATTATTAGGCCTAAATAGACCATGGCCAGTTTATTAGGTACACCACCCGTTCACAAAACATTTTTCACTCCTACAGACAGCGGAGTCATGTGGCTTGTTATATAAAGCAGGCAGACAGGCATCGAGGCATTCAGTTACTGGTCCATCGGACAGTTCATTAGGTACACCGTCTCATTCACCACAATGGATGGCTCCTCCAGACAGTGAGTCACGTGGTCGTAGCTTGTTATATAAAGCAGGCAGACAGGCATCGAGGCATTCAGTTACTGTTCGATTAAACATCAGACTGGACAAAACTAGTGCCCTAAGTGACTGAGCCTGGTATGATCAGTGCCTGGTGCACCGGTTCCAGTTCCTCAGAAACGGCCTCCTGGGCTTTTCACGCACGACAGTGTCTCTCTCGGGTTTACTGAGAATGATGCAACAAACCAAAACATCCAGTCAGCAGCAGTCCTGTGGGTGAAAACAGCTGGTTGATGAGAGGTTGAAGATGAATAGGAAGAATCATGCAAGTTAACAGGTGGGCCACAAACAGATAAATAACGGAGCAGGACAACAGTGGTGTGCAGAACGACATCTCAGAACCCACAACTCGTGGGCCTGGTCATTTCTACAGTAAGATGTACAGTAGGCCAGATCATTTCTACAGTAAGATGTACAGTAGGCCAGATCATTTCTACAGTAAGATGTACAGTAGGCCAGATCATTTCTACAGTAAGATGTACAGTAGGCCAGATCATTTCTACAGTAAGATGTACAGTAGGCCAGGTCATTTCTACAGTAAGATGTACAGTAGGCCAGGTCATTTCTACAGTAAGATGTACAGTAGGCCAGGTCATTTCTACAGTAAGATGTACAGTAGGCCAGGTCATTTCTACAGTAAGATGTACAGTAGGCCAGGTCATTTCTACAGTAAGATGTACAGTAGGCCAGGTCATTTCTACAGTAAGATGTACAGTAGGCCAGATCATTTCTACAATAAGATGTACAGTAGGCCAGATCATTTCTACAGTAAGATGTACAGTAGGCCAGGTCATTTCTACAGTAAGATGTACAGTAGGCCAGATCATTTCTACAGTAAGATGTACAGTAGGCCAGGTCATTTCTACAGTAAGATGTACAGTAGGCCAGGTCATTTCTACAGTAAGATGTACAGTAGGCCAGCTCATTTCTACAGTAAGATGTACAGTAGGCCAGATCATTTCTACAGTAAGATGTACAGTAGGCCAGGTCATTTCTACAGTAAGATGTACAGTAGGCCAGCTCATTTCTACAGTAAGATGTACAGTAGGCCAGGTCATTTCTACAGTAAGATGTACAGTAGGCCAGATCATTTCTACAATAAGATGTACAGTAGGCCAGGTCATTTCTACAGTAAAATGTACAGTAGGCCAGGTCATTTCTACAGTAAGATGTACAGTAGGCCAGATCATTTCTACAATAAGATGTACAGTAGGCCTGGTCATTTTTCCATCTGTACCGTTACTTAGGGTTCCACCATCAGTAACTAGCTAGCTTGCTTTGGCTAATGTTAGCTATTAGCTGTGTAATTTACAAGACCAGGGGATTGTTTGAAAGAGAAACTCACATATAATACGATGAGAGATAATCACTGTTTCCTGAAGCACTGTTTCCCTGAAGTACTGTTTCCCTGAAGTACTGTTTCCCTGAACCTGAATCACTGTTTCCCTGAAGTACTGTTTCCCTGAACCTGAATCACTGTTTCCCTGAAGTACTGTTTCCCTGAACCTGAAGCACTGTTTCCCTGAAGCACTGTTTCCCTGAAGCATGCTGCCCTGTTCTGACATAGCTCCCTGGGTTTACCATCATGCTATGGCTGTTTGGTCAGGACGTGGCGTTTTATTCATTTGTTCGTTTTAAGAGAGACTCGTTAAAGGTTAAGCACTTCCCGGCACAAAACACATTGTGGGCGCTCCTCGTTATTTCTCAAAGTGTGTATGAAAGAGAGAAACTCATCCCTGTATTTGCGTTTCATTATCAATTGAGCTCAGTCAGAAATGTGGCTAACGTGAGTCCATTTGATGACAGCGGTGAGTGATGGCGAGTGGGAATGACAAGTCAGGGGCTGACAGGGCATCATGTGCTGCTGAACCACAGTGCTGCGTCCTGTGTCGCAGAGTGATCAACACAACTGCAGAGAAAAGATCCGGTGAACCGCGAACCACATGGGCATCTCCCTCTCACACAGCAGAGACCGCTGTTAAGCGCAGAGAGACCGCTGTTAAGCGCAGAGACTACTGCTAAGCGCAGAGAGACCGCTGCTAAGCGCAGAGACCGCTGCAAAGCGCAGAGAGACCGCAGATGCACTTGGCCAAATCAATTCCAGTATCGCTATACATTTACTCTGACAATGCGTTGAATTGAAATGTCTTCAGCATTTAACCCAACCCCTCTGAATCAGGGAGGTGTGGGGGGGGCTGCCTTAATCCACGACATCGGTACCTGGGGAGCAGTTAACTGACTTATTCAAAGACAGAACGGCAGATTTTTTTTTTTAAATGTACACCTTGCCCGGTCGAGGATTCAAACCAGCAACCTTTCGGTTATTGGCTCAACGCGCTTAACCACTAGTCTTTCTGCACCGGGTCACATTACAGTCTTACAGGTGTCTGTAATAAATTAAAATAGATGTTTTACGATGGTGAGGGGAGTGCCAAGATGGAGGTACGGTGGCTTCGACACAGCGCCCCCCTATCAGTATATATATGAACGACACAGCGACCCCCTATCAGTATATATACGAACGACACAGCGCCCCCTATCAGTATATATACGAACGACACAGCGCCCCCTATCAGTATATATACGAACGACACAGCGCCCCCTATCAGTATATATACGAACGACACAGCGCCCCCTATCAGTATATATACGAACGACACAGCACCCCCTATCAGTATATATACACGAACGACACAGCGCCCCCTATCAGTATATATACGAACGACACAGCGCCCCCTATCAGCATATATACGAACGACACAGCACCCCTATCAGCATATATACGAACGACACAGCACCCCCTATCAGTATATATACACGAACGACACAGCGCCCCCTATCAGTATATATACGAACGACACAGCAACCCCTATCAGCATATATACGAATGACACAGCACCCCCTATCAGTATATATATGAACGACACAGCGCCCCCTATCAGTATATATATGAACGACACAGCGCCCCCTCTCAGTATATATACGAACGACACAGCCCCCTATCAGTATATATACGAACGACACTGCGCCCCTATCAGTATATATACGAACGACACAGCGCCCCTATCAGTATATATATGAACGACACAGCGCCCCTATCAGTATATATATGAACGACACAGCGCCCCTATCAGTATATATATATAAACGACACAGCACCCCTATCAGTATATATATAAACGACACAGCGCCCCTATCAGTATATATATAACGACACAGCGCCCCTATCAGTATATATATGAACGACACAGCGCCACCCTATCAGTATATATGAACGACACAGCGCCCCCTATCAGTATATATATATATAAACGACACAGCGCCCCCTATCAGTATATATATAAACGACACAGCGCCCCCTATCAGTATATATATGAACGACACAGCGCCCCCTATCAGTATATATATGAACGACACAGCGCCCCCTATCAGTATATATATATAAACGACACAGCGCCCCCTATCAGTATATATATGAACGACACAGCGCCCCCTATCAGTATATATATATAAACGACACAGCGCCCCCTATCAGTATATATATGAACGACACAGCGCCCCCTATCAGTATATATACGAACGACACAGCGCCCTATCAGTATATATATGAACGACACAGCGCCCCTATCAGTATATATATGAACGACACAGCGCCCCTATCAGTATATATGAACGACACAGCGCCCCCAGTATATATATGAACGACACAGCCCCCCTATCAGTATATATGAACGACACAGCGCCCCTATCAGTATATATATGAACGACACAGCGCCCCTATCAGTATATATATGAACGACACAGCGCCCCTATCAGTATATATATGAACGACACAGCGCCCCCTATCAGTATATATAAACGACACAGCGCCCCTATCAGTATATATATGAACGACACAGCGCCCCTATCAGTATATATATGAACGACACAGCGCCCCCTATCAGTATATATATGAACGACACAGCGCCCCTATCAGTATATATATGAACGACACAGCGCCCCTATCAGTATATATATGAACGACACAGCGCCCCCTATCAGTATATATATGAACGACACAGCGCCCCCTATCAGTATATATATATAAACGACACAGCGCCCCCCTATCAGTATATATATGAACGAGCGCCCCCTATCAGTATATATACGAACGACACAGCGCCCCTATCAGTATATATATGAACGACACAGCGCCCTATCAGTATATATATGAACGACACAGCGCCCCTATCAGTATATATATGAATGAAGCGCCCTATCAGTATATATATGAACAGCGCCCCTATCAGTATATATATGAACGACACAGCGCCCCTATCAGTATATATATATGAACGACACAGCGCCCCTATCAGTATATATATGAACGACACAGCGCCCCTATCAGTATATATATGAACGACACAGCGCCCCTATCAGTATATATATAGAACGACACAGCGCCCCCTATCCTATCAGTATATATACGAACGACACAGCGCCCCCTATCAGTATATATACGAACGACACAGCGCCACCCTATCAGTATATATATGAACGACACAGCGCCACCCTATCAGTATATATATGAACGACACAGCGCCCCCTATCAGTATATATATGAACGACACAGCGCCCCCTATCAGTATATATATGAACGACACAGCGCCACCCTATCAGTATATATATGAACGACACAGCGCCCCCTATCAGTATATATATGAACGACACAGCGCCCCCTATCAGTATATATATGAACGACACAGCGCCCCCTATCAGTATATATATGAACGACACAGCGCCCCCTATCAGTATATATATGAACGACACAGCGCCCCCTATCAGTATATATATATAAACGACACAGCGCCCCCTATCAGTATATATATGAACGACACAGCGCCCCCTATCAGTATATATATACGAACGACACAGCGCCCCCTATCAGTATATATATGAACGACACAGCGCCCCTATCAGTATATATATATAAACGACACAGCGCCCCTATCAGTATATATATGAACGTAGCGCCCCTATCAGTATATATACGAACGACACAGCGCCCCTATCAGTATATATATGAACGACACAGCGCCCCTATCATATATATATAAACGACACAGCGCCCCTATCAGTATATATATGAACGACACAGCGCCCCCTATCAGTATATATATATAAACGACACAGCGCCCCCTATCAGTATATATATGAACGACACAGCGCCCCCTATCAGTATATATACGAACGACACAGCGCCCCCTATCAGTATATATATGAACGACACAGCGCCCCCTATCAGTATATATATGAACGACACAGCGCCCCTATCAGTATATATATGAACGACACAGCGCCCCTATCAGTATATATATGAACGACACAGCGCCCCTATCAGTATATATATGAACGACACAGCGCCCCTATCAGTATATATATGAACGACACAGCGCCCCCTATCAGTATATATACGAACGACACAGCGCCCCCTATCAGTATATATACGAACGACACAGCGCCCCCTATCAGTATATATACGAACGACACAGCGCCACCCTATCAGTATATATATGAACGACACAGCGCCACCCTATCAGTATATATATGAACGACACAGCGCCACCCTATCAGTATATATATGGACACAGCGCCCCCTATCAGTATATATATGAACGACACAGCGCCACCCTATCAGTATATATATGAACGACACAGCGCCCCCTATCAGTATATATATGAACGACACAGCGCCCCCTATCAGTATATATATAAACGACACAGCGCCCCTATCAGTATATATATGAACGACACAGCGCCACCCTATCAGTGTATATATACGAATCATTGATTATCATGTTCAACGTGATGTAAAGCTTTTTATTATACTTCAACACACAAAGGTGTTATGACTGGTTTCATAAAGGTTTGAATGCCTTAAAAAATATACTCAGTTCTGAGTAAAAACAGTTTCTATAAAGGTGAATCAATCCAGACCAGTCTTTTACTTATCAACAAGACGACAGTAGTAAAATACACAGTATTTTTGTTGTACAAAACAGACCTTCAAAACATTATACACCCCCCCCCCCCAAGCAAACATTCTCTCATCGCCTTACAGCACTGATTAGAGTCTGGATTTAAACTTCAGAAAATCAAGATTTAGACAGATGATATTGTTTTTTTTTGCTTCTGGACCGGTTAAAAACACTAGAAATGCAACGGCTTGAAACTAAAAAAGACCAGGAAAACAAAAAAGGGACTTACTACAACAGATTCAGTACAACTCAATTATACCCCTTCAAGTAGCAATATCTTCATGTGAACCAGGTACAATTATGAACAACATAAAAAGACAATGTGGCAATGAAAAACATTTACAAAGTCATTACTGTCTGTCTGGGTCTCAGGAAGAAACGAAACAAACTAACATAAACATCTGCAATAGTTTGACCAAACCACTTTCTCCTGTTATTGCCTTTGTTCAGTTACACTGCATTTATGATACACATGAGCGGATGACTTGACAACATAACGTAAAAAGAGTACACAATCACTTAAAAAGACACAGCTTATTTATAAAAAGGGGAACGTGGTAAAATAAACTACTGCAGAGGACTTGCTGTTTGATTTTAGTCCCTGATTATCTCCTGTAGTGCCCCCTCTCCTTCTCCCTGTCCCTGATCCGGTCTCTCTCCCGGTCGCGTCCACGATCTCGGTCCCGGCGGGCATCTCTGGGCCGTTCTCGCTCCCTTTGCCTGTCTCGTTCCCGTGGACGGCTGCGGCGACTGGTCACCACGGCCTGGGTCCGTCTCAGGAAGTCATCCACGCGCATATCATAGTCATGCTGCAGAGGGAGAGAGATGTGGTGTTCACTAGTTAAACATTAACACATTGAAGTGAACATTTGATATATGAATGGATAATGCGCAGTCCTTCTGTTGGGTAGGCTGGGCACTGGACACCTATCAAGTACGAGCTCAGTGGAGCAAACTACTTATAAACACCTGTATTGTAACTAAATGAAACATTTCCAGTTTTGTCGTATGGCAAAACAAGTGGTCACTACATAAGACAAGGGAACACTGACACCATCTCGCTCCAAACAAGGTGCATGAGGAGTAAACTGAAGTGACGAGGATATCCAGCCACTCAGTGGAAGTTGATAAAAGCTCTTCTTTATATTGATAAAAATAAAATAAAAATAAATTAATTCAGCCCTTAAGTCTTCATTTGTAATTTTCTGTTGCATTTTTAAAATCAACTTCCACTGCCCTCCATGTCCTCTTTTAAAACAAGTAATCACATCAGACAGAAATAAGCGTTTACCACACTGGAGCTATAGGAGCGGACAAGTCTCTTCTCTCTGAAGCGGGCGTCGTGTGGTACAGGTTCTCTGAAGCGGGCGTCGTGTGGTACAGGTTCTCTGAAGCGGGCGTCGTGTGGTACAGGGTGTTGCCCAGCATAGGGTGGGTGTGACTGGGGAGGAGGAGGATGGTGCTGGTAGAACGGGTGGGGAGGTTGCTGCTCCATCCCAGGGTACTGTGCCTACAGACGAAAAGGAGCATCTTATTTGATTTATACAATTAATGGATGAACAGGTCAGTGGAGAACAAGTCCTCTGAATGGCAGGTTGATAAAATGGTCAGTGTGATGCAGATAAAAAAATATTTAAAAAAAAGTGTAGGAGCAGATCAGCCTATTATATGACAGAAGGTCGCATACGGCAACCTGTTTCGACCAATCAGGTCTTTCGTTTAGCTGCATATTTCTTTTGATCAATCAAACCATAGAGATGTAGATATATGAAACTAGATAGAGATGTATCAACACTATATATATATATATACACACACACACACAGCAGTATGTGGACACCCCTTCAAAAATGAGTGGATTGGACTACTTCAGCCACGCCCGTTGCTGACTGGTTTATACAGTACAGACACTGATCTGAAATGTCCAAGTCTAAAACCGGATTGGTGCACATTACGAATACAGGAAGTGAAAAAAAAAAAAAAAAAAGTTCTTAGGTATCAGTTGGCCAGAGATTCTAAAACTTTGGAAAAGGCAAGATAACTACCGTCCAAATTCCAAATAAACGAAGTCAGAAGGATCTCCTCCTTTATGTAGGGGAAAGACAGATCTTAGGAATATCACCATAAACAATCGTCAAGTAAAAAAAAAAATATATATATATATATAGCTCAGTGGTTCTCCAGTAACTGGAGCAGAAAGTGAATCAGCTCCTATGGTTTTATACTGCAGTTAGAAGGAATCAAGTGAATCAGCTCCTATGGTTTAATTAACATCAATCTGTACCAAAGCACTTTGACATCAAGTGGTTGAAGTGAAAATAAAATGTGAGTCTGTTAGTGCATCATTCTGTACAATCTGTTCTGAGGTGACTGAAGGTCTCCCTCTAGTGGAATGAGATGAATTTTCAGAGACTATCATTTCAAACAGGTGGCCTGCTGAAGCAAAAATGGTTATTAAAAGCACCACAAAATGTCTGGTATGGGACCAGAGGCAGTGAAATATTTGACCACTTTCCAGAAGTTGGCTGGATTACCCCCACTCTCTGATATACAATTCAAGGAATATGTTGATATTGTTTTTAAATCAGGGATGAACATCTATTTCTCAAATGTCCGAAAGGCTGCCAATCAGATGTAGAATCAGTCCGTCCTAGTCTTAACCCAAGATATATTTCGTTCCTGTAATTTCTCAGGCAAGTCATGCGTAATCCGAGGATTAAATCAGTCTTTTACCCTTAGCTTTTTTGTACGGTGCATGTTTTTCTGCAACATAGTTAGACGGGAAATAAAACAATTAAGGGCCTGATTGATCCGAGTCAATGACAGTCGACAACCACCCCAGCTCAGACAAAAAACCGTGGCTCATTAACTTCTTGGTGACAGGGGGTAGTATTTTCACGTCCGGATGAAATGCATGCCCAAATTCAACTGCCTGCTCCTCATCCCCAGGAGATAAGATATGCATATTATTAGTAGATTTGGATAGAAAACACTGACGTTTCTAAAACTGTTTGAATCATGTCTGTGAGTATAACAGAACTTATTTAGCAGACAAAACCCAGAGGACAAACAATCCAGATTTTGTTTTTTTGAGGTCACTCTCTTTTCAATGTTTTTTCATTGGGAATCCAGATTTCTAAGGGACTTGCTTGCAGTTCCTACCGCTTCCACTGGATGGCAACAGTCTTTAGAAATTGGTTGAGGTTATTCCTTTGTGTAATGAAGAAGTAGCACTGTTCAGAACGAGGGTCACTTGTAGTGTACTGTTAGAGGCGTGTGACCAGAAAGCTACAGTTTGTTTTCCTCCTGTATTGAACACAGATCATCCAGTCTTCAATTTGATCGATTATTTACGTTAAAAAATACCTAAAGTTATTACAAAAGTAGTTTGAAATGTTTTAGCAAAGTTTACAGGTAACTTTTGAGATATTTTGTCATCACTTTGCGCAAGTTGGAACCGGTGTTTTTCTGGATCAAACGCGCCAAATAAATTGACATTTTGGATATATATGGACTGGGATTAATCGAACAAAAGGACCATTTGTGATGTTTATGGGACATATTGGAGTGCCAACAAAAGAAGCTCGTCAAAGGTAAGGCATTAATTATATTTTTATTTCTGCATTTTGTGTCACGCCTGCAGGATTGAAATATGGTTCTCTCTCTGTTTACGGAGGTGGTATCCTCAGATAATAGCATCGTTTGCTTTCGCCGAAAAGCCTTTTTGAAATCTGACATGTTGGCTGGATGTAGCTTTAATTTGGTATCTTACATGTGTGATTTCATGAAAGTTTGATTTTTATAGTAGTTTATTTGAATTTGACGCTCTGCATTTTCGCTGGCTTTTGGCCAAGTGGGACGCTACCATCCCACATATCCCAGAGAGGATAAAATTCCTACAATGTCTCTTTGTAATAACACGCAAGTGAGATTTAGGAAGTTTAACATTATTTTTTATACAGGAAACGGGACAATGGTTACTGAACTCGTTGGCAAATAACCCATTGGCTATAAACTTACGAGGGGCATTTGTTAGAATAATATGTAAATAGTAGATTTTTCAGGGTGAAAAGCCAGCGAGTTGCTTTAATTCTCAGCACAGTTTGATCTAGCACAGTACAAATATCTTTCATACCATCAGATACTGGCATCAACCAATCTAGATGAAGATCACCCGCAATCAGTCATTCAGATTGAGCATAGTTAGACATCAGGTCAATTTACTGAAAGCACATAATGAAGGCAAGAGGGAGATTGATATTTTATTTGACCCTTATTTTTTAAAGTTGACTGAGAACACATTCTCATTTATAGCAACACGGGAGAGGGGGATGAATAAGCCAATTGTAAACTGGGGATAATTAGGTGACCGTGATGATATGAGGGCCAGATTGGGAATTTAGCCAGGACCCCGGGGTTGACACCCCTACTCTTACGCTAAGTGCCATGGGATATTTAGGGACCACTGAGTCATGACACCCGTTTAACGTTCCATCTGAAAGACAGCACCCTACTTAGGGCAATGTCCCAAATCACTGCCCTGGGACATTGGGATATTTTTTAGACCAGAGGAAAGGGTGCCTCCTACTGGCCCTCCAACACCACTTCCAGCAGCATCTGGTCTCCCATTCAGGGACCAACCAGGACAAACCCCGCTTAGCTTCAGAAGTAAGCCTGCAGTGGGATGCAGGGTGGTATGCTGCTGACCAGGATGGTATGGTAAATTCCCACTAGCGTCAGATGGACATTTTTACCAAGTCCCACATTTAGGACTAGACATACAAATTGCTTAGGGACAAAGGGCCCGATTGTAGAACATTTAGCATCTACTGTAGATTCTAGAACATTTAGCATCTACTGTAGATTCTAGAACATTTAGCATCTACTGTAGATTCTAGAACATTTAGCATCTACTGTAGATTCTAGAACATGTAACATGTACATTCTAAATCATTTTTAACATACCATTCCTTGCCAAGGAGTAGGCTGCCCAATGGTGTGGTGGAACTCTCTCATGTAATCATTGTAGGACTGTGGATCAAATGAACCACATCATGTTACTATCAATAGGACTGGGGATCAAATTACCCACGTTACTATCAATATAACTGGGGATCAAATTAACCACATGTTACTATCAATAGGACTGGGGATCAAATTACCCACATCATGTTACTATCAATAGGACTGGGGATCAAATTACCCACATCATGTTACTATCAATAGGACTGGGGATCAAATTACCACATCATGTTACTATCAATGACAGTTTAATATACAACTGAAATCAATAGCAGGGTGCCCCTGAACTCACCCCATTGAGAAAAACATCTCTCCTCACTCCAGTGGGGAACCGCCTTGGGGAAAAATGGACTGATTATTGGTTGGGGGAGGGCAAGGGGCTGGGAATGATTGGTGGAGAGAGGAAGGGCAAGGAAATGATTGGTGGAAAGAAGACTTGGGAATGATTGGTGGAGAGGAACCACCACGCCCTAAAAATCGACCACTTGTCACTTGTGGAGCACTAAGAGGACTGGGTTGATGGAAGCAATATGGTACCAGCTTTGTCTTGCCCTGATAGGCCAGGTGAAAGGTTTACTGTATTGCTTATACCCTACCCAATCCTCTCCAAGCTACACAAGTGCCTATGGGCTAGGGTTTAGATTTGGGGTCAAAGGTGAGTCTGTTGTGAGGTACTTACCGGTCAGCTGGCGGGTTGCGAGGGTCCAGTGTAAAGCCTGTACGAAGAGAGAGAAGCTGATTCACTGACTGGCGAGTATGTCCCGATGTCACACCTCTCTGTCTACAAAGATACACTAGCTCTGGTTTCTCTACGTTTGGTCCTGATATAGTCAGTCACCAGTAGATACACTAGCTCTGGTTTCTCTACGTTTGGTCCTGATATAGTCAGTCACCAGTAGATACACTAGCTCTGGTTTCGTAAAAGTTTGGTCCTGATATAGTCAGTCACCAGTAGATATACTAGCTCTGGTTTCTCTACGTTTGGTCCTGATATAGTCAGTCACCAGTAGATATACTAGCTCTGGTTTCCTAAACGTTTGGTCCTGATATAGTCAGTCACCAGTAGATATACTAGCTCTGGTTTCTCTACGTTTGGTCCTGATATAGTCAGTCACCAGTAGATATACTAGCTCTGGTTTCTCTACGTTTGGTCCTGATATAGTCAGTCACCAGTAGATATACTAGCTCTGGTTTCCTAAACGTTTGGTCCTGATATAGTCAGTCACCAGTAGATATACTAGCTCTGGTTCACCTAGATATACGTTTGGTCCTGATATAGTCAGTCACCAGTAGATACACTAGCTCTGGTTTCCTAAACGTTTGGTCCTGATATAGTCAGTCACCAGTAGATATACTAGCTCTGGTTTCCTAAACGTTTGGTCCTGATATAGTCAGTCACCAGTAGATATACTAGCTCTGGTTTCTCTACGTTTGGTCCTGATATAGTCAGTCACCAGTAGATATACTAGCTCTGGTTTCCTAAACGTTTGGTCCTGATATAGTCAGTCACCAGTAGATATACTAGCTCTGGTTTCCTAAACGTTTGGTCCTGATATAGTCAGTCACCAGTAGATATACTAGCTCTGGTTTCCTAAACGTTTGGTCCTGATATAGTCAGTCACCAGTAGATATACTAGCTCTGGTTTCCTAAACGTTTGGTCCTGATATAGTCAGTCACCAGTAGATATACTAGCTCTGGTTTCCTAAACGTTTGGTCCTGATATAGTCAGTCACCAGTAGATATACTAGCTCTGGTTTCTCTACGTTTGGTCCTGATATAGTCAGTCACCAGTAGATATACTAGCTCTGGTTTCCTAAACGTTTGGTCCTGATATAGTCAGTCACCAGTAGATATACTAGCTCTGGTTTCCTAAACGTTTGGTCCTGATATAGTCAGTCACCAGTAGATACACTAGCTCTGGTTTCCTAAACGTTTGGTCCTGATATAGTCAGTCACCAGTAGATATACTAGCTCTGGTTTCTCTACGTTTGGTCCTGATATAGTCAGTCACCAGTAGATACACTAGCTCTGGTTTCCTAAACGTTTGGTCCTGATATAGTCAGTCACCAGTAGATATACTAGCTCTGGTTTCTCTACGTTTGGTCCTGATATAGTCAGTCACCAGTAGATATACTAGCTCTGGTTTCCTAAACGTTTGGTCCTGATATAGTCAGTCACCAGTAGATATACTAGCTCTGGTTTCTCTACGTTTGGTCCTGATATAGTCAGTCACCAGTAGATATACTAGCTCTGGTTTCTCTACGTTTGGTCCTGATATAGTCAGTCACCAGTAGATATACTAGCTCTGGTTTCCTAAACGTTTGGTCCTGATATAGTCAGTCACCAGTAGATATACTAGCTCTGGTTTCCTAAACGTTTGGTCCTGATATAGTCAGTCACCAGTAGATATACTAGCTCTGGTTTCTCTACGTTTGGTCCTGATATAGTCAGTCACCAGTAGATATACTAGCTCTGGTTTCCTAAACGTTTGGTCCTGATATAGTCAGTCACCAGTAGATACACTAGCTCTGGTTTCCTAAACGTTTGGTCCTGATATAGTCAGTCACCAGTAGATATACTAGCTCTGGTTTCCTAAACGTTTGGTCCTGATATAGTCAGTCACCAGTAGATATACTAGCTCTGGTTTCCTAAACGTTTGGTCCTGATATAGTCAGTCACCAGTAGATATACTAGCTCTGGTTTCCTAAACGTTTGGTCCTGATATAGTCAGTCACCAGTAGATATACTAGCTCTGGTTTTTCCTGATATAGTCAGTCACCAGTAGATATACTACTGGTTTTTGGTCCTGATATAGTCAGTCACCAGTAGATATACTAGCTCTGGTTTCCTAAACGTTTGGTCCTGATATAGTCAGTCACCAGTAGATATACTAGCTCTGGTTTCCTAAACGTTTGGTCCTGATATAGTCAGTCACCAGTAGATATACTAGCTCTGGTTTCCTAAACGTTTGGTCCTGATATAGTCAGTCACCAGTAGATATACTAGCTCTGGTTTCCTAAACGTTTGGTCCTGATATAGTCAGTCACCAGTAGATATACTAGCTCTGGTTTCCTAAACGTTTGGTCCTGATATAGTCAGTCACCAGTAGATATACTAGCTCTGGTTTCCTAAACGTTTGGTCCTGATATAGTCAGTCACCAGTAGATATACTAGCTCTGGTTTCCTAAACGTTTGGTCCTGATATAGTCAGTCACCAGTAGATATACTAGCTCTGGTTTCCTAAACGTTTGGTCCTGATATAGTCAGTCACCAGTAGATATACTAGCTCTGGTTTCCTAAACGTTTGGTCCTGATATAGTCAGTCACCAGTAGATATACTAGCTCTGGTTTCCTAAACGTTTGGTCCTGATATAGTCAGTCACCAGTAGATATACTAGCTCTGGTTTCCTAAACGTTTGGTCCTGATATAGTCAGTCACCAGTAGATATACTAGCTCTGGTTTCTCAAACGTTTGGTCCTGATATAGTCAGTCACCAGTAGATATACTAGCTCTGGGTTTCTGATATAGTCAGTCAAGTACGTTTGGTCCGTTTGATATAGTCAGTCACCAGTAGATATACTAGCTCTGGTTTCCTAAACGTTTGGTCCTGATATAGTCAGTCACCAGTAGATATACTAGCTCTGGTTTCCTAAACGTTTGGTCCTGATATAGTCAGTCACCAGTAGATATACTAGCTCTGGTTTCCTAAACGTTTGGTCCTGATATAGTCAGTCACCAGTAGATATACTAGCTCTGGTTTCCTAAACGTTTGGTCCTGATATAGTCAGTCACCAGTAGATATACTAGCTCTGGTTTCCTAAACGTTTGGTCCTGATATAGTCAGTCACCAGTAGATATACTAGCTCTGGTTTCCTAAACGTTTGGTCCTGATATAGTCAGTCACCAGTAGATATACTAGCTCTGGTTTTCTAAACGTTTGGTCCTGATATAGTCAGTCACCAGTAGATATACTAGCTCTGGTTTCCTAAACGTTTGGTCCTGATATAGTCAGTCACCAGTAGATATACTAGCTCTGGTTTCCTAAACGTTTGGTCCTGATATAGTCAGTCACCAGTAGATACACTAGCTCTGGTTTCCTAAACGTTTGGTCCTGATATAGTCAGTCACCAGTAGATATACTAGCTCTGGTTTCCTAAACGTTTGGTCCTGATATAGTCAGTCACCAGTAGATATACTAGCTCTGGTTTCAGTCACCAGTAGATATACGCTTGGTCCTGATATAGTCAGTCACCAGTAGATATACTAGCTCTGGTTTCCTAAACGTTTGGTCCTGATATAGTCAGTCACCAGTAGATATACTAGCTCTGGTTTCCTAAACGTTTGGTCCTGATATAGTCAGTCACCAGTAGATATACTAGCTCTGGTTTCTCTACGTTTGGTCCTGATATAGTCAGTCACCAGTAGATATACTAGCTCTGGTTTCCTAAACGTTTGGTCCTGATATAGTCAGTCACCAGTAGATATACTAGCTCTGGTTTCCTAAACGTTTGGTCCTGATATAGTCAGTCACCAGTAGATATACTAGCTCTGGTTTCTATACGTTTGGTCCTGATATAGTCAGTCACCAGTAGATATACTAGCTCTGGTTTCCTAAACGTTTGGTCCTGATATAGTCAGTCACCAGTAGATATACTAGCTCTGGTTTCCTAAACGTTTGGTCCTGATATAGTCAGTCACCAGTAGATACACTAGCTCTGGTTTCCTAAACGTTTGGTCCTGATATAGTCAGTCACCAGTAGATATACTAGCTCTGGTTTCTCTACGTTTGGTCCTGATATAGTCAGTCACCAGTAGATATACTAGCTCTGGTTTCCTAAACGTTTGGTCCTGATATAGTCAGTCACCAGTAGATATACTAGCTCTGGTTTCCTAAACGTTTGGTCCTGATATAGTCAGTCACCAGTAGATATACTAGCTCTGGTTTCCTAAACGTTTGGTCCTTGGTCCTGATATAGTCAGTCACCAGTAGATATACTAGCTCTGGTTTCCTAAACGTTTGGTCCTGATATAGTCAGTCACCAGTAGATATACTAGCTCTGGTTTCCTAAACGTTTGGTCCTGATATAGTCAGTCACCAGTAGATATACTAGCTCTGGTTTCCTAAACGTTTGGTCCTGATATAGTCAGTCACCAGTAGATATACTAGCTCTGGTTTCCTAAACGTTTGGTCCTGATATAGTCAGTCACCAGTAGATATACTAGCTCTGGTTTCTGGTTTCCTAAACGTTTGGTCCTGATATAGTCAGTCACCAGTAGATATACTAGCTCTGGTTTCCTAAACGTTTGGTCCTGATATAGTCAGTCACCAGTAGATATACTAGCTCTGGTTTCCTAAACGTTTGGTCCTGATATAGTCAGTCACAATCTTGAATCAGTACTTATGAACACATACTTCAAAGAATACATAATATACTACTTAACATTGTGTGCTATAAAACCATACTCTGATTAATAACAATACCACCCCAAAGAGTGGAAAACATTACAATACCAAATACCATAGTACCATATGAAATGCAATTCAGACAGCAGTCACATGTACCCATAGTAACCCATAGTTGTAACAGTAGATATTCAGACAGCAGTCAGTCACTTGTACCCATAGTAACCCATAGTTGGAACAGTAGACATTCAGACAGCAGTCAGTCACTTGTACCCATAGTAACCCATAGTTGTAACAGTAGACATTCAGACAGCAGTCACTTGTACCCATAGTAACCCATAGTTGGAACAGTAGACATTCAGACAGCAGTCAGTCACTTGTACCCATAGTAACCCATAGTTCTAACAGTAGACATTCAGACAGCAGTCAGTCACTTGTACCCATAGTAACCCATAGTGGTAACAGTAGACATTCAGACAGCAGTCAGTCACTTGTACCCATAGTAACCCATAGTTGTAACAGTAGACATTCAGACAGCAGTCAGTCACTTGTACCCATAGTTGTAACAGTACACAATCGTTCATCTGGATTCAACCTTTTGTCCATATGGTTGCATGAATGGATCCACTGAGCTTTCATTTGAAACTCCACGTAGTTTTCAAGACCACGTTTTATCGTTCAGATCCTGTTACCAATAAAAGGACAAGACAGACCAACACCAACGTTGGCCATGCGCAGCAGGTGGCCGTCCAATCACCTCTGACCGCAGAACGTCGGCCATCATTTTCTGTTTATTTCCCGTGGACACATTTATCAAGGTGCGTGCGCACACACAAATACTCCAAACCTGGTGCCAGTTGTCCAAAGGTCGGGATTTATACATTTTGAAGTTGACGGCAAATCACAAAACAGGTGTTTGACGCACCCGGGATTGTAATAATGGCAGAGGCCATAGAAACATCAATCTATTGATCTCAGAGCCTAAACCAAGGCAGAGAATAGAAACATCAATCTATTGATCTCAGAGCCTAAACCAAGGCAGAGAATAGAAACATCAATCTATTGATCTCAGAGCCTAAACCAAGGCAGAGAATAGAAACATCAATCTATTGATCTCAGAGCCTAAACCAAGGCAGGCCATAAAAACATCAGTCTAATGGTTTGAACAGAATCATTGAAAAATACAACATTCTGCCCACAGCTCTACAGAAATGTCATCAATTTGCCATTCTTCACTTTCTTATCTGAACGATCATGGCCCCCTTCCAACATCTACAAACCATACAGCAAATGAGGCCGTTTGTGTTACCACAGAAGGTGAACGGAGGGTGTTTGTGTTACCACAGAGGGTGAACGGAGGGTGTTTTTGTTACCACAGAGGGTGAACGGAGGGTGTTTTTGTTACCACAGAGGGTGAACGGAGGGTGTTTTTGTTACCACAGAGGGTGAACGGAGGGTGTTTGTGTTACCACAGAAGGTGAACGGAGGGTGTTTGTGTTGTGTTACCACAGAAGGTGAACGGAGGGCGTTTGTGTTGTGTTACCACAGAGGGTGAACGGAGGGCGTTTGTGTTGTGTTACCACAGAAGGTGAACGGAGGCCGTTTGTGTTACCACAGAGGGTGAACGGAGGGTGTTTGTGTTACCACAGAAGGTGAACGGAGGGCGTTTGTGTTGTGTTACCACAGAAGGTGAACGGAGGCCGTTTGTGTTACCACAGAGGGTGAACGGAGGGTGTTTTTGTTACCACAGTATGTGGAGATCTTCAGGGGTTGTGGTGCTCGTACACACCCTTACAGATATAATACGGCTCTGAATGAAAACATTTTATTTATTTATATATGTTGTGTACGACAGTTAAATAAATCCCAATAATTTACATACGGCATAATTTAGTAATGTATGTAGGAATGTTTGATAAACGACGACGTTTCAGCCCCATGGTTTGTTCCTAACAGATCTACTGCTCATGACTGACCATCGGGTTGGCATTTCCTGTCCTTATAACAAACATACTGTACCCAATACAATAAGTAGTTATGTGCCCAAATGGTGGGCGGGCGCAGGTCAAAAATAGTGCACTATATATAGGGAATAGGGTTCCATAGGGTTCTGGTCTAAAATAGTGCACTGTATATAGGGAATAGGGTTCTATAGGGCTCTGGTCTAAAGTAGTGCACTATATAGGGAATAGGGTTCCATAGGGCTCTGGTCTAAAGTAGTGCACTATATATAGGGAATAGGGTTCCATAGGGCTCTGGTCTAAAGTAGTGCACTAAATATAGGGAATAGGGTTCCATAGGGCTCTGGTCTAAAGTAGTGCACTATATATAGGGAATAGGGTTCCATAGGGCTCTGGTCTAAAGTAGTGCACTATATAGGGAATAGGGTTCCATAGGGCTCTGGTCTAAAGTAGTGCACTATATATAGGGAATAGGGTTCTATAGGGCTCTGGTCTAAAGTAGTGCACTATATAGGGAATAGGGTTCCATAGGGCTCTGGTCTAAAGTAGTGCACTAAATATAGGGAATAGGGTTCTGGTCTAAAATAGTGCACTATATAGGGAATAGGGTTCTGGTCTAAAGTAGTGCACTATATATAGGGAATAGGGTTCTATAGGGCTCTGGTCTAAAGTAGTGCACTATATAGGGAATAGGGTTCCATAGGGCTCTGGTCTAAAGTAGTGCACTATATATAGGGAATAGGGTTCCATAGGGCTCTGGTCTAAAGTAGTGCACTAAATATAGGGAATAGGGTTCCATAGGGCTCTGGTCTAAAGTAGTGCACTATATATAGGGAATAGGGTTCCATAGGGCTCTGGTCTAAAGTAGTGCACTATATAGGGAATAGGGTTCCATAGGGCTCTGGTCTAAAGTAGTGCACTATATATAGGGAATAGGGTTCTATAGGGCTCTGGTCTAAAGTAGTGCACTATATAGGGAATAGGGTTCCATAGGGCTCTGGTCTAAAGTAGTGCACTAAATATAGGGAATAGGGTTCTGGTCTAAAATAGTGCACTATATAGGGAATAGGGTTCTGGTCTAAAGTAGTGCACTATATATAGGGAATAGGGTTCCATAGGGCTCTGGTCTAAAGTAGTGCACTATATAGGGAATAGGGTTCCATAGGGCTCTGGTCTAAAGTAGTGCACTATATAGGGAATAGGGTGACATTAGGGACATAGATCATTTTCATACTGTACCAATTCATATGGTAGTAATAGTAACCTGGTCTCTGTGGGAACTCTGCTGGATAATCAATCCTCGGCCGTTTCCTGTTGTGAATGGCATTTTCCTCTGGCCGACCCCTACATGAATTAGGCAAACAATTGAGACAAGGAAACACAAGATAAAGCACAACATCCGAGTAGCCCTATAACAGATACAACACAACATCCCAGTAGCCCTATAACAGATACAGCACAACATCCCAGTAGCCCTATAACAGATACAGCTCAACATCCTAGTAGCCCTATAACAGATAGAGCACAGCCCTTTAATATCCTAATACAAACATTTCTGAAGCAATCTGAACAGATTATTCCATAACACAATTAACAGATTGAGAAATAAGGTGATTTAGGCTATATCACCTGTCATATCGCCAGTCATATCGCCAGTCATATCGCCAGTCATATCGCCTGTCATATCGCCAGTCATATCGCCAGTCATATCGCCAGTCATATCGCCAGTCATATCGCCAGTCATATCGCCAGTCATATCGCCAGTCATATCGCCAGTCATATCGCCAGTCATATCGCCAGTCATATCGCCAGTCATATCGCCAGTCATATCGCCAGTCATATCGCCAGTCATATCGCCAGTCATATCGCCAGTCATATCGCCAGTCATATCGCCAGTCATATCGCCAGTCATATCGCCAGTCATATCGCCAGTCATATCACCAGTCATATCGCCAGTCATATCGCCAGTCATATCACCAGTCATATCGCCAGTCATATCGCCAGTCATATCGCCAGTCATATCGCCAGTCATATCGCCAGTCATATCGCCAGTCATATCGCCAGTCATATCGCCAGTCATATCACCAGTCATATCACCAGTCATATCACCAGTCATATCACCAGTCATATCACCAGTCATATCACCAGTCATATCACCAGTCATATCACCAGTCATATCACCAGTCATATCACCAGTCATATCACCAGTCATATCACCAGTCATATCACCAGTCATATCACCAGTCATATCACCAGTCATATCACCAGTCATATCACCAGTCATATCGCCATTGAAGGTTTTCATATCGCCAGTTTAAACCAGTCAATCACCAGTCATATCACCAGTCATATGCCAGTCATATCACCCAGTTATATCACCAGTTATCACTGTGTGTGGACTATCACCCTGGCATATAGGGCCAGTCATATCGCCAGTCATATCACCCAGTCATATCGCCAGTCATATCGCCAGTCATATCGCCAGTTATATCGCCAGTTATCACCAGTCATATCACCCATTATATAGGGTTATCACCTGGCATATCACCAGTCATATCACCAGTCATATCACCAGTCATATCACCAGTCATATACCAGTCTATCACCTGTCATATCGCCAGTCATATCCCAGTCATATCAGGGTTAGGCTACTGTGTCACCAGTCATATCACCCATTATATAGGGTTAGGCTGTCATATGGACTATCACCCAGTCATATCGCCAGTTAGGCATATGTGTGGACTATCACCCTTATATAGGCCAGGCTACTGTGTGTGGACTATCACCCAGTTATATCGCCAGTTATCACTGTGTGTGGACATATCACCCATTATATAGGGTTATCGCTACTGTGTGTGGACTATCACCCATTATATAGGGTTAGGCTACCTGTGTGTGGACTATCACCCAGTCATATATAGGGTTAGGCTACTGTGTGTGGACTATCACCAGTCATATCACCAGTCATATCACCAGTCATATCACCAGTCATATGGTCATATATCACCCATTATATCACCAGTTAGGCCTGTCATATGCCAGACTATCACCCAGTCATATCACCAGGCATATGCCAGTCATATCACCCATTCATATCACCAGTCATATCACCAGTCATATCACCAGTTATATAGGGTCATAGGCCAGTCATGTGCCAGACATATCACCCATTATATAGGGTCATATCGGGTTAGGCTACTGTGCATATCGCCAGTCATATCACCAGTCATATCACCAGTCATATCACTGTGTGTCATATCACCCATTATATAGGGTTAGGCTACTCGCCAGTCTATCACCCATTATATAGGGTTAGGCCAGTGTGTGGACTATCACCCAGTTATATACCAGTTAGGTTAGTCATATGTGTGTCATATCACCCATCATATAGGGCCAGTCATAGGTCTACCAGTCATATCACCAGTCATATATAGGGTTAGGTTATCTACCTGGCATATCGCCAGTCATATCAGGTCGACCAGTCATATCGCCAGGGTTAGTCTACTGTGTGTGGACTATCGCCAGTTATATAGGGTTAGGCTACCAGTCATATCACCAGTCATAGGGTTAGGCTATGTGTGTGGACTATCACCCATTATATACCAGTTATCACCAGTCATATCGCCAGTCATATAGCCAGTCATATCAGGCATATCACCAGTCATATCACCAGTCTATCACCCATTATATAGGGTTAGGGTTAGGCTACTGTGCCAGTCATATCACCCATTATATCGCCAGTCATATGCCAGTGGACTATCACCCATTATATAGGGTCATAGGGCCAGTCTACTGTGTGTGGACTATCACCCAGTCATATAGTCATAGCCAGTTAGGCCAGTGTGTGCCAGACTATCACCCAGTATATAGGTTAGGGTTAGGCTACTGTGTGTGGACTATCACCCATTATATAGGGTTAGGCTACTGCCAGTGGACTATCACCCATTATATCGGGTTATCGCCAGTCATATCGCCAGTCATATCGCCAGTCATATCACCAGTCATATACCAGTTATCACCAGTCATATCACCAGTCATGTGGACTATCACCCAGTTATATAGGGTTATCACCAGTCATATCACCAGTCATATCACCAGTCATATCACCAGTCATTATACCAGGGTATACCAGTGTGGACTATCACTCATTATATAGGGTTAGGGTTAGGCTGTGTGTGGACTATCACCCATTATATAGGGTTAGGCTACTGTGTGTGGACTATCACCCATTATATAGGGTTAGGCTACTGTGTGTGGACTATCACCCATTATATAGGGTTAGGCTACTGTGTGTGGACTATCACCCATTATATAGGGTTAGGCTACTGTGTGTGGACTATCACCCATTATAGGGTTAGGGTTAGGCTACTGTGTGTGGACTATCACCCATTATATAGGGTTAGGCTACTGTGTGTGGACTATCACCCATTATAGGGTTAGGGTTAGGCTACTGTGTGTGGACTATCACCCATTATATAGGGTTAGGTTAGGCTACTGTGTGGACTATCACCCATTATATAGGGTTAGGCTACTGTGTGTGGACTATCACCCATTATATAGGGTTAGGCTACTGTGTGTGGACTATCACCCATTATATAGGGTTAGGGTTAGGCTACTGTGTGTGGACTATCACCCATTATATAGGGTTAGGCTACTGTGTGTGGACTATCACCCATTATATAGGGTTAGGGTTAGGCTACTGTGTGTGGACTATCACCCATTATATAGGGTTAGGGTTAGGCTACTGTGTGTGGACTATCACCCATTATATAGGGTTAGGCTACTGTGTGTGGACTATCACCCATTATATAGGGTTAGGGTTAGGCTACTGTGTGTGGACTATCACCCATTATATAGGGTTAGGGTTAGGCTACTGTGTGTGGACTATCACCCATTATATAGGGTTAGGCTACTGTGTGTGGACTATCACCCATTATATAGGGTTAGGCTACTGTGTGTGGACTATCACCCATTATATAGGGTTAGGGTTAGGCTACTGTGTGTGGACTATCACCCATTATATAGGGTTAGGCTACTGTGTGTGGACTATCACCCATTATATAGGGTTAGGCTACTGTGTGTGGACTATCACCCATTATATAGGGTTAGGCTACTGTGTGTGGACTACTGTGTGTGGACTATCACCCATTATATAGGGTTAGGCTACTGTGTGTGGACTATCACCCATTATATAGGGTTAGGCTAGGCTGTGTGTGGACTATCACCCATTATATAGGGTTAGGCTACTGTGTGTGGACTATCACCCATTATATAGGGTTAGGCTACTGTGTGTGGACTATCACCCATTATATAGGGTTAGGCTACTGTGTGTGGACTATCACCCATTATATAGGGTTAGGCTACTGTGTGTGGACTATCACCCATTATATAGGGTTAGGCTACTGTGTGTGGACTATCACCCATTATATAGGGTTAGGCTACTGTGTGTGGACTATCACCCATTATATAGGGTTAGGCTACTGTGTGTGGACTATCACCCATTATATAGGGTTAGGCTACTGTGTGTGGACTATCACCCATATATATAGGGTTAGGCTACTGTGTGTGGACTATCACCCATTATATAGGGTTAGGCTACTGTGTGTGGACTATCACCCATTATATAGGGTTAGGCTACTGTGTGTGGACTATCACCCATTATATAGGGTTAGGCTACTGTGTGTGGACTATCACCCATTATATAGGGTTAGGCTACTGTGTGTGGACTATCACCCATTATATAGGGTTAGGCTACTGTGTGTGGACTATCACCCATTATATAGGGTTAGGCTACTGTGTGTGGACTATCACCCATTATATAGGGTTAGGCTACTGTGTGTGGACTATCACCCATTATATAGGGTTAGGCTACTGTGTGTGGACTATCACCCATTATATAGGGTTAGGCTACTGTGTGTGGACTATCACCCATTATATAGGGTTAGGCTACTGTGTGTGGACTATCACCCATTATATAGGGTTAGGCTACTGTGTGTGGACTATCACCCATTATATAGGGTTAGGCTACTGTGTGTGGACTATCACCCATTATATAGGGTTAGGCTACTGTGTGTGGACTATCACCCATTATATAGGGTTAGGCTACTGTGTGTGGACTATCACCCATTATATAGGGTTAGGCTACTGTGTGTGGACTATCACCCATTATATAGGGTTAGGCTACTGTGTGTGGACTATCACCCATTATATAGGGTTAGGCTACTGTGTGTGGACTATCACCCATTATATAGGGTTAGGGTTAGGCTACTGTGTGTGGACTATCACCCATTATATAGGGTTAGGCTACTGTGTGTGGACTATCACCCATTATATAGGGTTAGGCTACTGTGTGTGGACTATCACCCATTATATAGGGTTAGGCTACTGTGTGTGGACTATCACCCATTATATAGGGTTAGGGTTAGGCTACTGTGTGTGGACTATCACCCATTATATAGGGTTAGGGTTAGGCTACTGTGTGTGGACTATCACCCATTATATAGGGTTAGGGTTAGGCTACTGTGTGTGGACTATCACCCATTATATAGGGTTAGGCTACTGTGTGTGGACTATCACTCATTATATAGGGTTAGGGTTAGGCTACTGTGTGTGGACTATCACCCATTATATTCTCAATGACATTTTACTGCTTGTAGACAGCTAATTCCCCAGTTAGTTCCATGCAGCTAATTCACCAGTTAGTTCCATGCAGCTAATTCACCAGTTAGTTCCATGCAGCTAATTCCCCAGTTAGTTCCATGCAGCTAATTTAATTCCCCAGTTAGTTCCATGCAGCTAATTCCCCAGTTAGTTCCATACAGTTAATTCCCCAGTTAGTTCCATACAGTTAGTTCCATGCAGCTAATTCACCAGTTAGTTCCATGCAGCTAATTCACCAGTTAGTTCCATGCAGCTAATTCACCAGTTAGTTCCATGCAGCTAATTCACCAGTTAGTTCCATGCAGCTAATTCCCCAGTTAGTTCCATACAGTTAGTTCCATGCAGCTAATTCCCCAGTTAGTTCCATGCAGCTAATTCCCAGTTAGTTCCATGCAGCTAATTCACCAGTTAGTTCCATGCATCTTAAGCATGATGTTTACAGTAGCTTAACTTATGAGGTACATCCTTGTGAGATAATAAAAAGATGTTTGGGGCATCTGTTATTTACCTCCTTGGCATCCATCTTTGGGAGTTGGCCCAAGTTTTTGATCAAATTATTTTAATGTTGAAAGATAATGATTAAATAATTCCACTCTGAAACCTTATAATTGTATGAAATTGATTAGAATCATAAAATTATAATTTGATGATGTGTGTAGTTTTAGTCAGAATTCGGTTAAACAATGTATCTGTATTAGTGGAAAAACAGACTGTCTGAGCAAGGCGTAGCTCAGGATTTGTATGCGTGTGTCGAAGAAAAAAAAACGAGAACAGTTAAACTGTGTTTGGACCAACCTGGCTAGGCCTCTGAGGAACCTATGAGAGCATAGGGAGTACTTCTCAAGGTTTCCCTCATCTCGGGGGAATGGAACTGTCGGCTGGGTAGTGATACACAGTGGTGAGAACTACGGAGAAGGATAAAACTCACCTACTGTTTGTGTGGACGTATGTGCGCGTAGGATACCTACTGTTTGTGTGGACGTATGTGCGCGTAGGATACCTACGGTGTTTGTGTGGACGTATGTGCGCGTAGGATACCTACGGTGTTTGTGTGGACGTATGTGCGCGTAGGATACCTACGGTGTTTGTGTGGACGTATGTGCGCGTAGGATACCTACGGTGTTTGTGTGGACGTATGTGCGCGTAGGATACCTACGGTGTTTGTGTGGACGTATGTGCGCGTAGGATACCTACGGTGTTTGTGTGGACGTATGTGCGTAGGATACCTACTGTTTGTGTGGAAGTATGTGCGTAGGATACCTACTGTTTGTGTGGAAGTATGTGCGTAGGATACCTACTGTTTGTGTGGAAGTATGTGCGTAGGATACCTACTGTTTGTGTGGAAGTATGTGCGTAGGATACCTACTGTTTGTGTGGAAGTATGTGCGTAGGATACCTACTGTTTGTGTGGAAGTATGTGCGTAGGATACCTACTGTTTGTGTGGAAGTATGTGCGTAGGATACCTACTGTTTGTGCGTAGCTATAAAATAGAGGTCTTTGTGTAATGGACTTTAGAACGTTCTCTGAACAAACTGTACTAATCTTTTTCATAAGCCGAGTCGGCCTGATTATGAAAATTCTCGTGACAGTTTTAAAGTCGATTTCTATGTTATCCAATGACGAGCTAGACACTGTATTCTCTGCATTAAACCAGTACAGTTATTGCTTCTGACTAGCAATCAATATAACAATTAAACCCATTTATATCATGGCATTGTTGAATATTCCTTTCTGATTGGCTTGAAGGGCATTCTAGAGCGTGCATTATTTCCCTATAACGCACAGTATATTTGCATGGTGGAATTCAATGGCTATAGTTCACTTTTACATATTTTGTTTGAGCAGTTTTTTGAAAGTAAAAGTTGAATTGAAAACAGTATTGTTATTGTTGAATTCGATTTTCGTAATAGTACTGATGGTTTGGTTAGGTAAACTAGCGAGTGTTTGGTTACCACGGCGACTACTGTAACTATCTAGTAAACTTGCTAGCTACTTCAGTGGATGTTGGAAGACATTTCTATATAGCCACGGTATAAAAAGGGATAATCGACTCGGGGCTCTATACGTTCTCTGGAAAATAAGTCCATAAAGCCCTGAGTTGATTATCCCTTAGTCACTGCTTCTGACTAGTCATCAACATAAAACAAAGTACGCACTGAAACGCTACACCTTCCATGTTCAATTAAAAATCAACCAGATACAGTAAAAAAAAATAATAATTAAACAGCCGAGTTACCTGTCACCAGGTAAATTAGTAAGAGCTGGTTAAAATGGTAACATACCGCTTTCTTGTAGTTGTGTTACCGTTGCTCGTTAAGTAATCAAAAGTTCACATAGACAGTCCATCTTATGCCACAAATACATTTATCTCCATCAGCCACAAATACATGTGAGAGGGCAAAGAAGGGGCTGATTGAGTCAGTCCATCTTATGGTTTAGGGTCTACAGCCACAAATACATGACAAGGAGGGGCCTGGCTGAGAGGGCAAAGAAGGGGCTGATTGAGTCAGTCCATCTTATGGTTTAGGGTCTACAGCCACAAATACATGACAAGGAGGGGCCTGGCTGAGAGGGCAAAGAAGGGGCTGATTGAGTCAGTCCATTGCAAACAAAACAAAAAACGGAGGATAAAACTTTTTATAAAACCAAAAGGTGACCGACCCTCTTTGGCTTAGAATTTCCATTCCTTGTGGTGTCATTCTCAGTTCATTAAGGCCTTAAAAAAGGGAAAGAGGTGGGTTTGTAACACTCTGCCTCTGGGTCACCTCCTAACTAACACTCCTGCCCTTTAGGTCGGGGTATGGAAACACTCCTGCCCTTTAGGTCGGGGTATGGAAACACTCCTGCCCTTTAGGTCGGGGTATGGAAACACTCCTGTCCTAGTCCTTTAGGTTTCCCTAACCACCTAACTGACAACAGATAACATTCATTCCTGATGAAGATAAGGTTTAACAACATTAATTTCCTCAGTCCAGTTGTGTGTGTGTGGGGGGGCAATGACCGACCAACTAGGTTCCCAAGTCCCCTTACATGACCAGGTTCCCAAGTCCCCTTACATGACCAGGTTCCCAAGTCCCCTTACATGACCAGGTTCCCAAGTCCCCTTACATGACCAGGTTCCCAAGTAGCGCTGGGCCACAGAGACACCGTGGTTAGTTAGCGCTGGGCCACAGAGACACCGTGGTTAGTTAGCGCTGGGCCACAGAGACACCGTGGTTAGTTAGCGCTGGGCCACAGAGACACCGTGGTTAGTTAGCGCTGGGCCACAGAGACACCGTGGTTAGTTAGCGCTGGGCCACAGAGACACCGTGGTTAGTTAGCGCTGGGCCACAGAGACACCGTGGTTAGTTAGCGCTGGGCCACAGAGACACCGTGGTTAGTTAGCGCTGGGCCACAGAGACACCGTGGTTAGTTAGCGCTGGGCCACAGAGACACCGTGGTTGGTTAGCGCTGGGCCACAGAGACACCGTGGTTGGTTAGCGCTGGGCCACAGAGACACCGTGGTTAGTTAGCGCTGGGCCCAATGCATAGTGCCAACTGTAAAGTTTGGTGGAGGAGGAATAATGGTCTCGGGCTGTTTTTCATGGTTCGGGCCCCTTATCTTATCTAGGCGATTCTGTGCTTCCATCTTTGTGGCAACAGTTATGGGAAGGCCCTTTCCTGTTTCAGCATGAACATGCCCCCCAGTGCACAAATCCAGGTCCACACAGAAATGGTTTGTTGAGATCGGTGGGATAATAGGAAAATGAATCCAACTAAATGAATCCAACTAAATGAATCCAACTAAATGAATCCAACTAAATGAATCCAACTAAATGAATCCAACTAAATGAATCCAACTAAATGAATCCAACTAAATGAATCCAACTAAACGAATCCAACTAAATGAATCCAACTAAACGAATCCAA
>NC_088417.1:101989146-101996200 GCF_034236695.1 Oncorhynchus nerka | reverse complement strand
TGGTGAGGACTATATGCTACAGCTGGGTTAATAGTGGTGAGGGACTATATGCTACAGCTGGTTAATAGTGTGAATAGTGGTGAGGGACTATATGCTACAGCTGGGTTAATAGTGGTGAGGGACTATATGCTACAGCTGGTTTAATAGTGGTGAGGGACTATATGCTACAGCTGGTTAATAGTGTGAATAGTAGTGAGGGACTATATGCTACAGCTGGGTTAATAGTGGTGAGGGACTATATGATACAGCTGGTTTAATAGTGGTGAGGGACTATATGATACAGCTGGGTTAATAGTGGTGAGGGACTATATGATACAGCTGGTTAATAGTGGTGAGGGACTATATGCTACAGCTGGTTAATAGTAGTGAGGGACTATATGCTACAGCTGGTTAATAGTGGTGAGGGACTATATGCTACAGCTGGGTTAATAGTGGTGAGGGACTATATGCTACAGCTGGTTAATAGTGGTGAGGGACTATATGCTACAGCTGGTTAATAGTGGTGAGGGACTATATGCTACAGCTGGTTAATAGTGGTGAGGGACTATATGCTACAGCTGGTTAATAGTGGTGAGGGACTATATGCTACAGCTGGTTAATAGTGGTGAGGGACTATATGCTACAGCTGGTTAATAGTGGTGAGGGACTATATGCTACAGCTGGTTTAATAGTGGTGAGGGACTATATGCTACAGCTGGTTAATAGTGGTGAGGGACTATATGCTACAGCTGGTTAATAGTGGTGAGGGACTATATGCTACAGCTGGTTAATAGTGGTGAGGGACTATATGCTACAGCTGGTTAATAGTGGTGAGGGACTATATGCTACAGCTGGTTAATAGTGGTGAGGGACTATATGCTACAGCTGGTTAATAGTGGTGAGGGACTATATGCTACAGCTGGTTAATAGTGGTGAGGGACTATATGCTACAGCTGGTTAATACTGTGAATAGTGGTGAGGGACTATATGCTACAGCTGGTTAATAGTGGTGAGGGACTATATGCTACAGCTGGTTAATAGTGGTGAGGGACTATATGCTACAGCTGGTTAATAGTGGTGAGGGACTATATGCTACAGCTGGTTAATAGTGGTGAGGGACTATATGCTACAGCTGGTTAATAGTGGTGAGGGACTATATGCTACAGCTGGTTAATAGTGGTGAGGACTATATGCTACAGCTGGTTAATAGTGGTGAGGGACTATATGCTACAGCTGGTTAATAGTGGTGAGGGACTATATGCTACAGCTGGTTAATAGTGGTGAGGGACTATATGCTACAGCTGGTTAATAGTGGTGAGGGACTATATGCTACAGCTGGTTAATAGTGGTGAGGGACTATATGCTACAGCTGGTTAATAGTGGTGAGGGACTATATGCTACAGCTGGTTAATAGTGGTGAGGGACTATATGCTACAGCTGGTTAATAGTGGTGAGGGACTATATGCTACAGCTGGTTAATAGTGGTGAGGGACTATATGCTACAGCTGGTTAATAGTGGTGAGGGACTATATGATACAGCTGGTGAATAGTGGTGAGGGACTATATGCTACAGCTGGTTAATAGTAGTGAGGGACTATATGCTACAGCTGGTTAATAGTGGTGAGGGACTATATGCTACAGCTGGTTAATAGTGGTGAGGGACTATATGCTACAGCTGGTTAATAGTGGTGAGGGACTATATGCTACAGCTGGTTTAATAGTGGTGAGGGACTATATGCTACAGCTGGTTAATACTGTGAATAGTGGTGAGGGACTATATGCTACAGCTGGTTAATAGTGGTGAGGGACTATATGCTACAGCTGGTTAATAGTGGTGAGGGACTATATGCTACAGCTGGTTAATAGTGGTGAGGGACTATATGCTACAGCTGGTTAATAGTGGTGAGGGACTATATGCTACAGCTGGTTAATAGTGGTGAGGGACTATATGCTACAGCTGGTTAATAGTGGTGAGGGACTATATGCTACAGCTGGTTAATAGTGGTGAGGGACTATATGCTACAGCTGGTTAATAGTGGTGAGGGACTATATGCTACAGCTGGTTAATAGTGGTGAGGGACTATATGCTACAGCTGGTTAATAGTGGTGAGGGACTATATGCTACAGCTGGTTAATACTGTGAATAGTAGTGAGGGACTATATGCTACAGCTGGTTAATAGTGGTGAGGGACTATATGCTACAGCTGGTGAATGGTGGTGAGGGACTATATGCTACAGCTGGTTAATAGTGGTGAGGGACTATATGCTACAGCTGGTTAATAGTGGTGAGGGACTATATGCTACAGCTGGTTTAATAGTGGTGAGGGACTATATGCTACAGCTGGTTAATAGTGGTGAGGGACTATATGCTACAGCTGGTTAATAGTGGTGAGGGACTATATGCTACAGCTGGTTAATAGTGAGTGAGGGACTATATGCTACAGCTGGTTAATAGTGGTGAGGGACTATATGCTACAGCTGGTGAATGGTGGTGAGGGACTATATGCTACAGCTGGTTAATAGTGGTGAGGGACTATATGCTACAGCTGGTTAATACTGTGAATAGTGGTGAGGGACTATATGCTACAGCTGGGTTAATAGTGGTGAGGGACTATATGCTACAGCTGGTTAATAGTGGTGAGGGACTATATGCTACAGCTGGTTAATAGTGGTGAGGGACTATATGCTACAGCTGGTTAATACTGTGAATAGTGGTGAGGGACTATATGCTACAGCTGGTTAATAGTGGTGAGGGACTATATGCTACAGCTGGGTGAATAGTGGTGAGGGACTATTTGCCAGAGGGACTGGGGTAATTGGCCCTTGTGTCTAACAGTAGAAACCAGAGCTCTTATTAACAGGGGGAGAGGCTGCTAGAGCTCTTATTAACAGGGAGAGAGGCTGCTAGAGCTCTTATTAACAGGGAGAGAGGCTGCTATAGAGCTCTTATTAACAGGGAGAGAGGCTGCTATAGAGCTCTTATTAACAGGGAGAGAGGCTGCTAGAGCTCTTATTAACAGGGAGAGAAATCTCAAATAGATAAGCGAATAAAATTAACAACAATGACAAATGGTTTGATGAAGAATGCAACAATCTGAGAAAGAAATTGAGAAACCTGTCCAAACAAAAACATAGAGACCCGTAAAAACCTGAGTCTACGCCTTCACTATGGTGAATCACTAAAACAATACAGAAATACACTACGGAAAAAGAAGGAACAGCATGTCAGAAATCAGCTCAATGTAATTGAAGAATCCATAGACTCTAACCACTTCTGCGTTAATTGGAAAACACTAAACAAACAACAACACAAATAATTATCTATCCAAAACTGAGATGTGGGTAAACCACTTCTCCAATCTTTTTGGCTCTACAACATAGAACAAACAGCAAAAACACATACATGATCAAATACAGATCTTAGAATCAACTATTAAAGACTACCAGAACCCACTGGATTCTCCAATTACATTGAATGAACTACAGGACAAAATGCAAACCCTCTAACCCCAAAAGGGCCTGTGGTATTGATGTTATATATACAGATACCAAATTCCAATTGGTTATACTTAAACTCTTTAACATCATCCTTATCTCTGGCATCTTCCCCATTATTTGGAACCAAGGACTGATCACCCCAATCCACCTACACAAATTGATGGAAAGTGGTGTTGGGGGAAAAACATACAACATTATACAATCCATGTACACAAACATCAAGTGTGCGGTTAAAATAGGCAAAAAACACATTTCTTTCCACAGGGCCGAGGGGTGAGACAGGGATGCAGCTTAAGCCCCACCCTCTTCAACATGTATATCAACAAATTGGCGGGGGCACTAGAAAAGTCTGCAGCACCCGGCCCCACCCTACTAGCACCTGAAGTCAAGTGTCTACTGTTTGCTGATGATCTGGTGCTTCTGTCACCAACCAAGGAGGGCCTACAGCAGCACCTAGATCTTCTGCGCAGATTCTGCCAGACCTGGGCCCTGACAGTAAATCTCAGTAAGACCAAAATAATGGTGTTCCAAAAAAAGTCCAGTCACCAGGACCACAAATACAAATTCCATCTAGACACCATTGCCCAATAACACACAAAAAACTATACATACCTCGGCCTAAACATCAGCGCCACAGGTAACTTCCACAAAGCTGTGAACGACCTGAGAGACAAGGCAAGAAGGGCCTTCTATGCCATCAAAGGAACATAAAATTCGACAAACTGTACCAATTAGGATCTGGCAAAGAAAAATGGAATCGGTTATAGAACCCATTGCCCTCTATGGTTGTGAGGTCTGGGGTCTACTCACCAACCAAGAATTCCCAAAATGGGACAAACACAATTTTTAATTTATTTTGATTTATTTCACCTTCATTTAACCAGATAGGCAAGTTGAGAACAAGTTCTCATTTACAATTGCAACCTGGCCAAGATAAAGCAAAGCAGTTCAACACACAACAACAGAGAGTTACACATGGAGTAAAACAAACATACAGTCATTAATACAGTAGAAAAATACGTCTATATACAATGTGAGCAAATGAGGTGAGACAAGGGAGGTAAAGGCAAAAAAGGCCATGGTGGCGAAGTAAATACAATATAGCAAGTAAAACACTGGAATGGTAGATTTGCAGTGGAAGAATGTGCAAAGTAGAGATAGAAATAATGGGGTGCAAAGGAGCTAAATAAATAAATAAATACAGTATGGAAAGAGGTAGTTGTTTGGGCTAAATTATAGTGCAGTAATCTGTGAGCTGCTCTGACAGTTGGTGCTTAAAGTTAGTGAGGGAGATAAGTGTTTCCAGAATCAGAGATTTTTGTAGTTCGTTCCAGTCATTGGCAGAAGAGAACTGGAAGGAGAGGCGTCCAAAGGAGGAATTGGTTTTGGGGGTGACCAGAGATGGGGCGGCAGGGTAGCCTAGTGGTTAGAGCGTAGAGGTGGCAGGGTAGCCTAGTGGTTAGAGCGTAGAGGCGGCAGGGTAGCCTAGTGGTTAGAGTATAGGGGCGGCAGGGTAGCCTAGTGGTTAGAGCGTAGAGGCGGTAGGGTAGCCTAGTGGTTAGAGCGTAGAGGCGGCAGGGTAGCCTAGTGGTTAGAGTGTAGAGGCGGCAGGGTAGCCTAGTGGTTAGAGTGTAGAGGCGGCAGGGTAGCCTGGTGGTTAGAGTGTAGAGGCGGCAGGGTAGCCTAGTGGTTAGAGTGTAGAGGCGGCAGCGTAGCCTAGTGGTTAGAGTGTAGAGGCGGCAGGGTAGCCTAGTGGTTAGAGCGTTGGATGGGGCATGCTTATTTAAGATGGTGAGGAAGGGATCCTCTACTGACGAGAATTTGAGACTCTGCATGTAGAATTCTGCAAAAATATCTCCTGTGTACGATGTAGAACACCAAATAATGCATGCAGAGCAGAATTAGGCCGATACCCACTAATGATCAAAATCCAGAAAAGAGCCGTTAAATTCTACAACCACCTAAAAGGAAGCGATTCCCAAACCTTCCATATCAAAGACATCACCTACAGAGAGATGAACCTGGAGAAGAGTCCCCTAAGCAAGCTGGTCCTGGGGCTCTGTTCACAAACACAAACAGACCCCACAGAGCCCCAGGACAGCAACACAATTAGACCCAACCAAATCATGAGAAAACAAAAAGATAATTACTTGACACATTGGAAAGAATTTACCAAAAAACAGAGCAAACTCGAATGCTATTTGTCCCTAAACAGAGAGTACACAGTGGCAGAATACCTGACCACTGTGACTGAACCAAACTTAAGAAAATCTTTGACTATGTTCAGACTCAGTGAGCATAGCCTTGCTATTGAGAAAGGCTGCCGTAGGCAGACCTGGCTCTCAAGAGAAGACAGGCTGTGTGCTCACTGCCCACAAAATGAGGTGGAAACTGAGCTGTACTTCCTAACCTCCTGTCCAACATATGACCATATTAGAGACACATATTTCTCTCAGATTACACAGATCCACAAATAATTTGAAAACAAATCCAATTTTGATAAACTCCCATATCTACTGGGTGAAATACCACAGTGTTCCATCACAGCAGCAAGATTTGTGACCTGTTGCCACAAGAAAAGGGCAACCAGTGAAGAACAAACACCATTGTAAATACAACCCATATTTATGCTTATCCTTTTGTACATTTGTACTTTAACTATTTGCACGTCATTACAACACTGCATATTGACATAATACGACATTTAAAATGTATTTATTATTTTGGAACTTTTTTGTAAGTGTAAAGTTTACAGTTCATTTTTGTATATATATATATATATATATATTGTATATTATCTACTTCACTTGCTTTAATATTGTAAACATATGTTTCCCATGCCAATAAAGCTTTTAAATTGAAATAAAATTGAATTTACAGGCTGCTAGAGCTTTTACTAACCCTACCCTGGTGTCGGAGCTGGGTATCTCCACACAACTCCTCTTTGTTCCCATGGCAACCTGAGTGTCAGGAAACCACAGTGAGTCAGTGCGGTTCCTGCTTATACATAAACTATTGACCTACTCCTGAGGGAACATAGGCCACCGTATATAAATAAATACAGTTGAAGTTGGAAGTTTACATAAACTTAGGTTGGAGTCATTAAAACTCGTATTTCAAACACTCCACAAATTTGTTGATAACAAACTATAGTTTTGGCAAGTCGGTTAGGACATCTACTTTGTGCATGACACAAGTAATTTTTCCAACAATTGTTTACAGACAGATTATTTCACTGTATCATAATTCCAGTGGGTCAGAAATGATGTCATGACTTTCGAAGCTTCTGATAGGCTAAATGACATAATTTGTGTCAATTGGAGGTGTACCTGTGGACATATTTCAAGGCCTACCTTCAAACTCAGTGCCTCTTTGCTTGACATCATGGTAAAATCAAAAGAAATGAGCCAAGACCTCAGAAAAAAAATTGTAGACCTCCACAATTGTGAAAAACTGAGTTAGAGTGTATTTGGCTAAGGTGTATGTAAACTTACGACTTCAACTGTGTATATATATACTGCACAACAATATAAACGCATGAGGGACAGGAGAGGTGGAGGGACAGGAGAGGTGGAGG
>NC_088417.1:101960998-101985998 GCF_034236695.1 Oncorhynchus nerka | reverse complement strand
AGACAGTATATAACATCCTTCCACTGTAGACAGGCCCTAGACCTGTCACCTACATGTTTATAGACAGTATATAACATCCTTCCACTGTAGACAGGTCTAGGACCTGTTATTACATGTTTATAGACAGTATATAACATCCTTCCACTGTAGACAGGTCTAGGACCTGTTATTACATGTTTATAGACAGTATATAACATCCATAATATCACTCCACTGTAAATAGGTCTAGGACATGTTATTACATGTTAATAGACAGTATATAACATCCTTCCACTGTAGACAGGTCTAGGACATGTTATTACATGTTTATAGACCGTATGTAACATCCTTCCACTGTAGACAGGTCTAGGACCTGTTATTACAAGTTTATAGACAGTATATAACATCCTTCCACTGTAGATAGGTCTAGGACCTGTTATTACATGTTTATAGACATGTTATTACATGTTAATACACAGTATATAACATCCTTCCACTGTAGACCGGTCTAGGACCTGTTATTACATGCTTATAGACAGTATATAACATCCTTCCACTGTAGACAGGTCTAGGACCTGTTATTACATGCTTATAGACAGTAACATCCTTATAACATCCTTAGACAGTATATAACATCCTTCCTGTAGACAGGCCCTAGACCTGTCACCTACATGCTTATAGACAGTATATAACATCCATAATATCACTCCACTGTAGACAGGTCTAGGACCTGTTATTACATGTTTATAGACAGTATATAACATCCTTCCACTGTAGACAGGCCCTAGACCTGTCACCTACATGCTTATAGACAGTATATAACATCCTTCCACTGTAGACAGGTCTAGGACCTGTTATTACATGTTTATAGAGAGTATATAACATCCTTCCACTGTAGACAGGTCTAGGACATGTTATTACATGTGTATAGACAGTATATAACATCCTTCCACTGTAGACAGGTCTAGGACCTGTTATTACATGTTTATAGACAGTGTAACGCCAGTTTGTGTATGTTTAGACTCTAGCCCGGTCTTATATGTAATGCAAAGATACATATAGAGAACAGTTAGCTAAACACACGGTTAGCTAAACACACAGTAGATCAAACACACAGTTAGCTAAACACACAGTTAGCTAAACGCACGGTTAGCTAAACGCACGGTTAGCTAAACGCACGGTTAGCTAAAGGCACAGTTAGCTAAACACAGAGTTAGCTCAAACACACAGTTAGCTAAACACACAGTAGATCAAACACACAGTTAGCTAAACGCACAATTAGCTAAACACACAGTTAGCTAAACACACTATTAGCTAAACACACAGTTAGCTAAACACACAGTTAGCTAAACACACAGTTAGCTAAACACACAGTTAGCTAAACACACAGTTAGCTAAACACACTATTAGCTAAACGCACAGTTAGCTAAACACACAGTTAGCTAAACACACTATTAGCTAAACGCACAGTTAGCTAAACACACAGTTAGCTAAACACACTATTTCCAGACTGTTAATGCTGTACTGTACAGGGGAAACACTGTATGTTGGAATATCAGTTTATTTAAGGACAGAAAGTCGCCTTAAACCCATAACAGCATCTCTACCGTGGTCATAAACCCATAACAGCATCTCTACCGTGGTCATAAACCCATAACAGCATCTCTACCGTGGTCATAAACCCATAACAGCATCTCTACCGTGGTCATAAACCCATAACAGCATCTCTACCGTGGTCATAAACCCATAACAGCATCTCTACCACGGTCATAAACCCACAACAGCATCTCTACCGTGGTCATAAACCCACAACAGCATCTCTACCGTGGTCATAAACCCACAACAGCATCTCTACCGTGGTCATAAACCCATAACAGCATCTCTACCGCGGTCATAAACCCACAACAGCATCTCTACCGTGGTCATAAACCCACAACAGCATCTCTACTGCGGTCATAAACCCACAACAGCATCTCTACCGTGGTCATAAACCCACAACAGCATCGCTACCGTGGTCATAAACCCACAACAGCATCTCTACCGTGGTCATAAACCCACAACAGCATCTCTACCGCGGTCATAAACCCACAACAGCATCTCTACCGTGGTCATAAACCCACAACAGCATCTCTACCGTGGTCATAAACCCATAACAGCATCTCTACCGCGGTCATAAACCCACAACAGCATCTCTACCGCGGTCATAAACCCACAACAGCATCTCTACCGCGGTCATAAACCCACAACAGCATCTCTACCATGGTCATAAACCCATAACAGCATCTCTACGATGGTCATAAACCCATAACAGCATCTCTACCGTGGTCATAAACATCTCTACCACGGTCATAAACCCACAACAGCATCTCTACCACGGTCATTAATGATTGAACAGATTCTGGCTCCACAGAAAGTGCTGCTCTGCCCTCATCAGTTTCCTTCCCCAGTTCAGCACACATTATTCTGTCTTCTTAGCTGCACCTTGGGCATTACAGTGTGTGTGTGTGTGTGTAAGCCACGTTTACTGTCTGCAACAGTTCCATCATGTGTCGTCATTGATCACGATCAGTAGCATTGATTAGCCAAATAATCAATCAGAATGATTGAACAATCTTGAATGTCAGGCTTGACCTAGAGTTACCTTGGAAAGGCACATTGTTCTTTTTATTGGTGTGTTACGGTAACCAAGGTTACATCTGTAATGATCAGACGGCCTACGCACTACACTAACAGAGAAACGTCTGTCTGTCTGTCACTCTGTCCTTAAAGTGACTCTATCAGCTTCTGGCTGGACAGGTGATGAGGTCATTCATCCACACTTCCAAAGCCATGACGGGGCTTCTGAAATGTTGTCCTTCAAGTTGCTCAGTTACTGGTGAAAGGTGAAGGAGGAAGGGTTTTCCATTACAATGGTGACGTTATCTTCAGATCTGGCTTTGCTATATAAGAAAAAATGTTTATTTCCTCTTAGAAAGATTAGCGAAGAACTCATAGTACTCATGAGAACAAGAAGCTCTCTATCTGTCAGTACTCAGAGTACTCATGAGAACAAGAAGTTATTGATCTGTCAGTACTCATGAGAATGTGAGTGACCTCACATGGCAGTACTCAGAGTACTCATTACATTTACATTTAAGTCATTTAGCAGACGCTCTTATCCAGAGCGAATTACAAATTGGTGCTTTCACCTTATGACATCCAGTGGAACAGCCACTTTACAATAGTGCATCTAAGTCTTTTAAGGGGGGTGAGAAGGATTACTTTATCCTATCCTAGGTATTCCTTAAAGAGGTGGGGTTTCAGGTGTCTCCGGAAGGTGGTGATTGACTCCGCTGTCCTGGCGTCGTGGGGGAGTTTGTTCCACCATTGGGGGGCCAGAGCAGCGAACAGTTTTGACTGGGCTGAGCGGGAACTGTACTTCCTCAGTGGTAGGGAGGCGAGCAGGCCAGAGGTGGATGAACGCAGTGCCCTTGTTTGGGTGTAGGGCCTGATCAGAGCCTGGAGGTACTGAGGTGCCGTTCCCCTCACAGCTCCGTAGGCAAGCACCATGGTCTTGTAGCAGATGCGAGCTTCAACTGGAAGCCAGTGGAGAGAGCGGAGGAGCGGGGTGACGTGAGAGAACTTGGGAAGGTTGAACACCAGACGGGCTGCTGCGTTCTGGATGAGTTGTAGGGGTTTAATGGCACAGGCAGGGAGCCCAGCCAACAGCGAGTTGCAGTAATCCAGACGGGAGATGACAAGTGCCTGGATTAGGACCTGCGCCGCTTCCTGTGTGAGGCAGGGTCGTACTCTGCGGATGTTGTAGAGCATGAACCTACAGGAACGGGCCACCGCCTTGATGTTAGTTGAGAACGACAGGGTGTTGTCCAGGATCACGCCAAGGTTCTTAGCGCTCTTGGAGGAGGACACGATGGAGTTGTCAACCGTGATGGCGAGATCATGGAATGGGCAGTCCTTCCCGGGAGGAAGAGCAGCTCCGTCTTGCCGAGGTTCAGCTTGAGGTGGTGATCCGTCATCCACACTGATATGTCTGCCAGACATGCAGAGATGCGATTCGCCACCTGGTCATCAGAGGGGGAAAGGAGAAGATTAATTGTGTGTCGTCTGCATAGCAATGATAGGAGAGACCATGTGAGGTTATGACAGAGCCAAGTGACTTGGTGTATAGCGAGAATAGGAGAGGGCCTAGAACAGAGCCCTGGGGACACCAGTGGTGAGAGCGCGTGGTGAGGAGACAGATTCTCGCCACGCCACCTGGTAGGAGCGACCTGTCAGGTAGGACGCAATCCAAGCGTGGGCCGCGCCGGAGATGCCCAACTCGGAGAGGGTGGAGAGGAGGATCTGATGGTTCACAGTATCGAAGGCAGCCGATAGGTCTAGAAGGATGAGAGCAGAGGAGAGAGAGTTAGCTTTAGCAGTGCGGAGTGCCTCCGTGATACAGAGAAGAGCAGTCTCAGTTGAATGACTAGTCTTGAAACCTGACTGATTTGGATCAAGAAGGTCATTCTGAGAGAGATAGCGGGAGAGCTGGCCAAGGACGGCACGTTCAAGAGTTTTGGAGAGAAAAGAAAGAAGGGATACTGGTCTGTAGTTGTTGACATCGGAGGGATCGAGTGTAGGTTTTTTCAGAAGGGGTGCAACTCTCGCTCTCTTGAAGACGGGAGGGACGTAGCCAGCGGTCAGGGATGAGTTGATGAGCGAGGTGAGGTAAGGGAGAAGGTCACCGGAAATGGTCTGGAGAAGAGAGGAGGGGATAGGGTCAAGCGGGCAGGTTGTTGGGCGGCCGGCCGTCACAAGACGCGAGATGTCATCTGAGAGAGAGGGGAGAAAGAGGTCAGAGCACAGGGTAGGGCAGTGTGAGCAGAACCAGCGGTGTCGTTTGACTTAGCAAACGAGGATCGGATGTCGTCGACCTTCTTTTCAAAATGGTTGACGAAGTCATCTGCAGAGAGGGAGGAGGGGGGGAAGGGGGAGGAGGATTCAGGAGGGAGGAGAAGGTGGCAAAGAGCTTCCTAGGGTTAGAGGCAGATGCTTGGAATTTAGAGTGGTAGAAAGTGGCTTTAGCAGCAGAGACAGAGGAGGAAAATGTAGAGAGGAGGGAGTGAAAGGATGCCAGGTCCGCAGGGAGGCGAGTTTTCCTCCATTTCCGCTCGGCTGCCCGGAGCCCTGTTCTCATGAGAACAAGAAGCTCTCTATCTGTCAGTACTCAGAGTACTCATGAGAACAAGAAGTTATTGATCTGTCAGTACTCATGAGAATGTGAGTGACCTCACATGGCAGTACTCAGAGTACTCATGAGAATGTGAGTGACCTCACATGGCGTAATGTAAAAGTGGAAACAATTGGTCTTTCTTTTCTATGTTATCCAGTTAAATGTAACTAAATGTAATCTAAGTAACTGTTAACCAGTTAAATGTAACTAAATGTAATCTAAGTAACTGTTAACCAGTTAAATGTAACTCAATGTAATAGAAAATGTAATCTAAGTAACTATTAACCAGTTAAATGTTTATTTATTTATTTTACCTTTATTTAACCAGGCAAGTCAGTTAAGAACAAATTCTTATTTTCAATGACGGCCTAGGAACAGTGGGTTAACTGCCTGTTCAGGGGCAGAACGACAGATTTGTACCTTGTCAGCTCAGGGGTTTGAGCTTGCAACCTTCCGGTTACTAGTCCAACGCTCTAACCACAAGGCTACCCTGCCACCTCTACACTCTAACCACTAGGCTACCCTGCCACCTCTACACTCTAACCACTAGGCTACCCTGCCTCCTCTACACTCTAACCACTAGGCTACCCTGCCTCCTCTACACTCTAACCACTAGGCTACCCTGCCTCCTCTACACTCTAACCACAAGGCTACCCTGCCGCCTCTACACTCTAACCACTAGGCTACCCTGCCACCTCTACACTCTAACCACTAGGCTACCCTGCCGCCTCTACACTCTAACCACTAGGCTACCTGCCACCTCTACACTCTAACCACTAGGCTACCCTGCCACCTCTACACTCTAACCACTAGGCTACCCTGCCACCTCTACACTCTAACCACTAGGCTACCCTGCCACCTCTACACTCTAACCACTAGGCTACCCTGCCGCCTCTACACTCTAACCACTAGGCTACCTGCCACCTCTACACTCTAACCACTAGGCTACCCTGCCACCTCTACACTCTAACCACTAGGCTACCCTGCCACCTCTACACTCTAACCACTAGGCTACCCTGCCACCTCTACACTCTAACCACTAGGCTACCCTGCCTCCTCTACACTCTAACCACTAGGCTACCTGCCACCTCTACACTCTAACCACTAGGCTACCTGCCTCCTCTACACTCTAACCACTAGGCTACCCTGCCACCTCTACACTCTAACCACTAGTCTACCCTGCCACCTCTACACTCTAACCACTAGGCTACCTGCCACCTCTACACTCTAACCACTAGGCTACCCTGCCACCTCTACACTCTAACCACTAGGCTACCTGCCACCTCTACACTCTAACCACTAGGCTACCCTGCCACCTCTACACTCTAACCACTAGTCTACCCTGCCACCTCTACACTCTAACCACTAGGCTACCTGCCACCTCTACACTCTAACCACTAGGCTACCCTGCCACCTCTACACTCTAACCACAAGGCTACCTGCCACCTCTACACTCTAACCACTAGGCTACCCTGCCACCTCTACACTCTAACCACTAGTCTACCCTGCCACCTCTACACTCTAACCACAAGGCTACCCTGCCACCTCTACACTCTAACCACAAGGCTACCCTGCCGCCTCTACACTCTAACCACTAGGCTACCCTGCCACCTCTACACTCTAACCACTAGGCTACCCTGCCTCCTCTACACTCTAACCCCTAGGCTACCCTGCCACCTCTACACTCTAACCCCTAGGCTACCCTGCCACCTCTACACTCTAACCACTAGGCTACCCTGCCACCTCTACACTCTAACCACTAGGCTACCTGCCCCCTCTACACTCTAACCACTAGGCTACCTGCCCCCTCTACACTCTAACCACTAGGCTACCTGCCACCTCTACACTCTAACCACTAGGCTACCCTGCCGCCTCTACGCTCTAACCACTAGGCTACCTGCCACCTCTACACTCTAACCACTAGCCTACCCTGCCACCTCTACACTCTAACCACTAGGCTACCCTGCCGCCTCTACGCTCTAACCACTAGGCTACCTGCCACCTCTACACTCTAACCACTAGCCTACCCTGCCGCCTCTACGCTCTAACCACTAGGCTACCTGCCTCCTCTACACTCTAACCACTAGGCTACCCTGCCACCTCTACACTCTAACCACTAGGCTACCCTGCCACCTCTACACTCTAACCACTAGGCTACCCTGCCACCTCTACACTCTAACCACAAGGCTACCCTGCCGCTACTCAAAGAAAGGTTCAAATCTCACCTTTCTGGTAAAAAAGTTATACATTGTGTAGTCACTTTTAAGGAGACTAGCTCCAGTACACACCAAATATTGGTTCTCCTGTTTGACAGAGGCTTGTCTGATCGTCTAAATATAGTTTAATCAAATTATAAAAGGACTAACTATAAGATTTCACCCCAATCATATTTCTGTGAATGTCTCAGAGCTCTAGCTTGGCTTCCTGAACTCGTTGGAGACTGTGAGGGTGTAGTAGTAGTGAACCTGGTGAATATGGAGAAATGTAGAGAGAGGCGCAGGACACCGATATGAGGATAGTCCGACAGTTTACTCAAAAATGAAGAACAATATTCAAACACAGGAAACGGAAAAAAAAAATGTAAAAACACAAGAACACGAAGCCACATGACAAACAATAACGCACAGTACAGAGAGGGAAGCCAGAGGGTTAAATAAGGAACATAATAAATGTACTAGAAATCAGGTGTGAATAATGAAGACGACACCAAACGAAAATGAAACATGGATCGGTAGCGACTAGGAAAGCCGGTGACGTCGACCGCCGAACGCCGCCCGAACAGAGGGACCAACCTCGGAGGAAGTCGTGACAGAGACTTACCTTTCATCTCATGTTAATCTTGTCCGTCTATGACAGGGATGGGCAACTGGTTTAGGCCCTCAGGACCAATTAAAAAAAAAAAATACTGTATATTTGATTTATTTTTCTGAACTTAGCCAGGGTCTCAACTTCCTGTTGACAGTTAGAGTAATAGAATACAAAAGGTGACATTTTCAGCAGACACTCAATTATCTCATGTCAGCAACATTGTTTTAGATTGGTAAATTAGTCTAGCAGCCAGCTATCTAAACTTGACCATTGGTCATCAGTTATCATATTAAAAACTGTAAACATTTGCCTCCAAACGTGTAGAATACAGGGACATGCGTTAGTTGTCCATCCCTGGTCTATGACAAACAGAAAGTGTTTTTGTTTACAATCTATGAAAATGTTGATCGGAACCGGTACCAGAACCATGCAGGTCCTGACATCTGAGCTTTGCTATGTATAGAAATGCCATTGGTGATGTTGTATTGTTGAATACATCATGATTTGATCATCATTACCTTAAAATGTTGACTGCATACATGTCAATTATGCTGTAATGCTGGAAATCATGTTGAGGCCCTCTTACTCAGCTAGGAGCTGGTGAGGCCCTCTTACTCAGCTAGGAACTGGTGAGGCCCTCTTACTCAGCTAGGAACTGGTGAGGCCCTCTTACTCAGCTAGGAACTGGTGAGGCCCTCTTACTCAGCTAGGAACTGGTGAGGCCCTCTTACTCAGCTAGGAACTGGTGAGGCCCTCTTACTCAGCTAGGAGCTGGTGAGGGCCTCTTACTCCGCTAGGAGATGTGAGGCCCTCTACTCGGCTAGGAGATGGTGAGGCCCTCTACTCGGCTAGGAGATGGTGAGGCCCTCTACTCCGCTAGGAGATGGTGAGGCCCTCTACTCAGCTAGGAGCTGGTGAGGGCCTCTTACTCCGCTAGGAGATGTTGAGGCCCTCTACTCCGCTAGGAGATGGTGAGGGCCTCTTACTCCGCTAGGAGATGGTGAGGCCCTCTACTCCGCTAGGAGATGGTGAGGCCCTCTACTCAGCTAGGAGATGGTGAGGCCTTCTACTCCGCTAGGAGATGGTGAGGCCTTCTACTCCGCAAGGAGATGGTGAGGCCCTCTACTCAGCTAGGAGATGGTGAGGCCCTCTACTCCGCTAGGAGATGGTGAGGCCTTCTACTCCGCAAGGAGATGGTGAGGCCCTCTACTCCGCTAGGAGATGGTGAGGCCCTCTGCTCTGCTGGCCTTGAGAACAAAGCTGAGAGGGAGAGGAGGTTAACCTCTGTCTGTCCTGACTGTTGTTAGAACTTGTTATATCCTATGGGCCCTGGTCTAAAGTTGTAATAAGGTGCCATTTTATACACCAGACAGACAGCACACCAGACAGACAGCACACCAGACAGACAGCACACCAGACAGACAGTACACCAGACATACAGTACACCAGACCGACCAGACATACAGAGATGCTCCAGCTAGATAAAGACCAAACAGACCAATTCATTATGAAGTAATTAGGGGACTGTAATATTGTCCCTAATTGCTACAGTGACAATTAACCACTGTCAAGACAAGAGGGAAGTAGTGAACCTGTTGACCACTGACAAGACTAGAGGGAAGTAGTGAACCTGTTGACCACTGACAAGACAAGAGGGAAGTAGTGAACCTGTTGACCACTGACAAGACAAGAGGGAAGTAGTGAACCTGTTGACCACTGACAAGACAAGAGGGAAGTAGTGAACCTGTTGACCACTGACAAGACTAGAGGGAAGTAGTGAACCTGTTGACCACTGACAAGACAAGAGGGAAGTAGTGAACCTGTTGACCACTGACAAGACTAGAGGGAAGTAGTGAACCTGTTGACCACTGACAAGACAAGAGGGAAGTAGTGAACCTGTTGACCACTGACAAGACAAGAGGGAAGTAGTGAACCTGTTGACCACTGACAAGACAAGAGGGAAGTAGTGAACCTGTTGACCACTGACAAGACAAGAGGGAAGTAGTGAACCTGTTGACCACTGACAAGACAAGAGGGAAGTAGTGAACCTGTTGACCACTGACAAGACAAGAGGGAAGTAGTGAACCTGTTGACCACTGACAAGACAAGAGGGAAGTAGTGAACCTGTTGACCACTGACAAGACAAGAGGGAAGTAAGTAGCTAACCTGTTGACCACTAACAAGACAAGAGGGAAGTAAGTAGCTAACCTGTTGACCACTAACAAGACAAGAGGGAAGTAAGTAGCTAACCTGTTGACCACTAACAAGACAAGAGGGAAGTAAGTAGCTAACCTGTTGACCACTAACAAGACTAGAGGGAAGTAAGTAGCTAACCTGTTGACCACTAACAAGACTAGAGGGAAGTAAGTAGCTAACCTGTTGACCACTAACAAGACAAGAGGGAAGTAAGTAGCTAACCTGTTGACCACTAACAAGACTAGAGGGAAGTAAGTAGCTAACCTGTTGACCACTAACAAGACAAGAGGGAAGTAAGTAGCTAACCTGTTGACCACCAACAAGACAAGAGGGAAGTAAGTAGCTAACCTGTTGACCACTAACAAGACAAGAGGGAAGTAAGTAGCTAACCTGTTGACCACTAACAAGACTAGAGGGAAGTAAGTAGCTAACCTGTTGACCACTAACAAGACTAGAGGGAAGTAAGTAGCTAACCTGTTGACCACTAACAAGACTAGAGGGAAGTAAGTAGCTAACCTGTTGACCACTGACAAGACAAGAGGGAAGTAAGTAGCTAACCTAACACTCAGACAGGTTCAGATCTGGTCAGGCAACATTTCTCCTGAAGAAGACAATAGGTCCCATTGATTGAGTTTCACATCACATCTTCCACTACGGACGTAGTAGGTCTGATTTACAGGTTGTGTTCTTCGTCGGGCGGTCGGGCACTCTACTCTGAATTTACAAATGATACATGAATATGATGCGAAAGTAGCAAGAAAGATCTCCTTAGCCAGGCATGTTGTTTGTTTTGGATATTATGGAAAAGCAGGGAACATGCCAAGATTGCTGCTTCAACTGGATACTCAAAGCTTTTAAACCAAACTTGTATGTATTCTTATATTATTGTAATGCCTAACATGCCGGTGAAGGATTATTCAGCTTATTTCCTAGTGCACTACTTTTGACCAGAACCCTATGGGCCCTGGTCAAAACAAAGTAGTGCACTACATAGGGAATATGGTTCCATAGGGCTCTGGTCTAAAGTAGTGCACTACATAGGGAATAAGGTGCCATTTGGGATGACGTCGTATGCTCATAAGCAGGCTGTTACAGTTGTAGTATAAATCCGCTTGGCGTGGCTTTAAAGCACCATGGATATGACATAACCTCAAATTAAACCGCATCGGTGGGAATGATGTGATCTGTATTAGATTTTAGAATCAGATTTAACTCTTGTAATCTTTGTCAGGTTGTAATAAGTAAATGGATACAGTCCAAATCAAATCAAATTGTATTGGCAGCATATACATATGTTATTGCGGGTATAGCTAAATGCTTGTGTTCTAGCTCCAACAGTGCAGTAATATCTAGCTAAATGCTTGTGTTTCTAGCTCCAACAGTGCAGTAATATCTAGCTAAATGCTTGTGTTTCCTAGCTCCAACAGTGCAGTAATATCTAGCTAAATGCTTGTGTTTCTAGCTCCAACAGTGCAGTAATATCTAGCTAAATGCTTGTGTTTCTAGCTCCAACAGTGCAGTAATATCTAGCTAAATGCTTGTGTTTCTAGCTCCAACAGTGCAGTAATATCTAGCTAAATGATTGTGTTTCTAGCTCCAACAGTGCAGTAATATCTAACTAAATGCTTGTGTTCCTAGCTCCAACAGTGCAGTAATATCTAGCTAAATGCTTGTGTTCCTAGCTCCAACAGTGCAGTAATATCTAGCTAAATGCTTGTGTTTCTAGCTCCAACAATGCAGTAGTATCTAGCTAAATGCTTGTGTTTCTAGCTCCAACAGTGCAGTAATATCTAGCTAAATGCTTGTGTTCCTAGCTCCAACAGTGCAGTAATATCTAGCTAAATGCTTGTGTTTCTAGCTCCAACAGTGCAGTAATATCTAGCTAAATGCTTGTGTTTCTAGCTCCAACAGTGCAGTAATATCTAGCTAAATGCTTGTGTTTCTAGCTCCAACAGTGCAGTAATATCTAGCTAAATGCTTGTGTTTCTAGCTCCAACAGTGCAGTAATATCTAGCTAAATGATTGTGTTCCTAGCTCCAACAGTGCAGTAATATCTAGCTAAATGATTGTGTTCCTAGCTCCAACAGTGCAGTAATATCTAGCTAAATGCTTGTGTTCCTAGCTCCAACAGTGCAGTAATATCTAGCTAAATGCTTGTGTTCCTAGCTCCAACAGTGCAGTAATATCTAGCTAAATGCTTGTGTTTCTAGCTCCAACAGTGCAGTAATATCTAGCTAAATGCTTGTGTTCCTAGCTCCAACAGTGCAGTAATATCTAACTAAATGCTTGTGTTCCTAGCTCCAACAATGCAGTAGTATCTAGCTAAATGCTTGTGTTTCTAGCTCCAACAGTGCAGTAATATCTAGCTAAATGCTTGTGTTCCTAGCTCCAACAGTACAGTAATATCTAGCTAAATGCTTGTGTTCCTAGCTCCAACAGTGCAGTAATATCTAGCTAAATGCTTGTGTTCCTAGCTCCAACAGTGCAGTAATATCTAGCTAAATGCTTGTGTTCCTAGCTCCAACAGTGCAGTAATATCTAGCTAAATGCTTGTGTTCCTAGCTCCAACAGTACAGTAATATCTAACCAAATGCTTGTGTTCCTAGCTCCAACAGTGCAGTAATATCTAGCTAAATGCTTGTGTTCCTAGCTCCAACAGTACAGTAATATCAACAGTACAGTAATATATAGCTAAATGCTTGTGTTCCTAGCTCCAACAGTACAGTACTATCACAGTAGTATATATAGCTAAATGCTTGTGTTCCTAGCTCCAACAGTGCAGTAATATCTAGCTAAATGCTTGTGTTCCTAGCTCCAACAGTACAGTAATATCTAGCTAAATGCTTGTGTTCCTAGCTCCAACAGTGCAGTAATATCTAGCTAAATGCTTGTGTTCCTAGCTCCAACAGTGCAGTAATATCTAACTAAATGCTTGTGTTCCTAGCTCCAACAATGCAGTAGTATCTAGCTAAATGCTTGTGTTCCTAGCTCCAACAGTGCAGTAATATCTAGCTAAATGCTTGTGTTCCTAGCTCCAACAGTGCAGTAATATCTAGCTAAATGCTTGTGTTCCTAGCTCCAACAGTACAGTAATATCTAACTAAATGCTTGTGTTCCTAGCTCCAACAGAGCAGTAATATCTAGCTAAATGCTTGTGTTCCTAGCTCCAACAGTGCAGTAATATCTAGCTAAATGCTTGTGTTCCTAGCTCCAACAGTGCAGTAATATCTAGCTAAATGCTTGTGTTCCTAGCTCCAACAATGCAGTAATATCTAGCTAAATGCTTGTGTTCTAGCTCCAACAAGTGCAGTAATATCTAGCTAAATGCTTGTGTTCCTAGCTCCAACAATGGAGTAATATCTAACCAAATGCTTGTGTTCCTAGCTCCAACAGTGCAGTAATATCTAGCTAAATGCTTGTGTTCCTAGCTCCAACAGTACAGTAATATCAACAGTACAGTATCTAAGCTAAATGCTTGTGTTCCTAGCTCCAACAGTACAGTCTATCAACAATACAGTAATATATACTAAATGCTTGTGTTCCTAGCTCCAACAGTGCAGTAATATCTAGCTAAATGCTTGTGTTCCTAGCTCCAACAGTACAGTAATATCTAACCAAATGCTTGTGTTCCTAGCTCCAACAGTGCAGTAATATCTAGCTAAATGCTTGTGTTCCTAGCTCCAACAGTACAGTAATATCAACAGTACAGTAATATATAGCTAAATGCTTGTGTTCCTAGCTCCAACAGTACAGTACTATCAACAGTACAGTAATATATAGCTAAATGCTTGTGTTCCTAGCTCCAACAGTGCAGTAATATCTAGCTAAATGCTTGTGTTCCTAGCTCCAACAGTACAGTAATATCTAGCTAAATGCTTGTGTTCCTAGCTCCAACAGTGCAGTAATATCTAGCTAAATGCTTGTGTTCCTAGCTCCAACAGTGCAGTAATATCTAACTAAATGCTTGTGTTCCTAGCTCCAACAATGCAGTAGTATCTAGCTAAATGCTTGTGTTCCTAGCTCCAACAATGCAGTAATATCTAGCTAAATGCTTGTGTTCCTAGCTCCAACAATGCAGTAATATCTAGCTAAATGCTTGTGTTCCTAGCTCCAACAGTACAGTAATATCTAACTAAATGCTTGTGTTCCTAGCTCCAACAGAGCAGTAATATCTAACTAAATGCTTGTGTTCCTAGCTCCAACAGTGCAGTAGTATATAACTAAATGCTTGTGTTCCTAGCTCCAACAGTGCAGTAATATCTAGCTAAATGCTTGTGTTCCTAGCTCCAACAGTGCAGTAATATCTAGCTAAATGCTTGTGTTCCTAGCTCCAACAGTGCAGTAATATCTAACTAAATGCTTGTGTTCCTAGCTCCAACAATGCAGTAGTATCTAGCTAAATGCTTGTGTTCCTAGCTCCAACAGTGCAGTAATATCTAACTAAATGCTTGTGTTCCTAGCTCCAACAGTGCAGTAATATCTAGCTAAATGCTTGTGTTCCTAGCTCCAACAGTACAGTAATATCTAACTAAATGCTTGTGTTCCTAGCTCCAACAGAGCAGTAATATCTAGCTAAATGCTTGTGTTCCTAGCTCCAACAGTGCAGTAATATCTAGCTAAATGCTTGTGTTCCTAGCTCCAACAGTGCAGTAATATCTAGCTAAATGCTTGTGTTCCTAGCTCCAACAGTGCAGTAATATCTAGCTAAATGCTTGTGTTCCTAGCTCCAACAGTACAGTAATATCTAACCAAATGCTTGTGTTCCTAGCTCCAACAGTGCAGTAATATCTAGCTAAATGCTTGTGTTCCTAGCTCCAACAGTACAGTAATATCTAACTAAATGCTTGTGTTCCTAGCTCCAACAGAGCAGTAATATCTAGCTAAATGCTTGTGTTCCTAGCTCCAACAGTGCAGTAATATATAGCTAAATGCTTGTGTTCCTAGCTCCAACAGTGCAGTAATATCTAGCTAAATGCTTGTGTTCCTAGCTCCAACAGTGCAGTAATATCTAGCTAAATGCTTGTGTTCCTAGCTCCAACAGTGCAGTAATATCTAGCTAAATGCTTGTGTTCCTAGCTCCAACAGTACAGTAATATCAACAGTAAAGTAATATATAGCTAAATGCTTGTGTTCCTAGCTCCAACAGTACAGTACTATCAACAGTACAGTAATATCTAACTAAATGCTTGTGTTCCTAGCTCCAACAATGGAGTAATATCTAACTAAATGCTTGTGTTCCTAGCTCCAACAATGGAGTAATATCTAACTAAATGCTTGTGTTCCTAGCTCCAACAATGGAGTAATATCTAACTAAATGCTTGTGTTCCTAGCTCCAACAATGGAGTAATATCTAACTAAATGCTTGTGTTCCTAGCTCCAACAATGGAGTAATATCTAACTAAATGCTTGTGTTCCTAGCTCCAACAATGGAGTAATATCTAACTAAATGCTTGTGTTCCTAGCTCCAACAGTGGAGTAATATCTAACTAAATGCTTGTGTTCCTAGCTCCAACAATGGAGTAATATCTAACTAAATGCTTGTGTTCCTAGCTCCAACAATGGAGTAATATCTAACTAAATGCTTGTGTTCCTAGCTCCAACAATGGAGTAATATCTAACTAAATGCTTGTGTTCCTAGCTCCAACAATGGAGTAATATCTAACTAAATGCTTGTGTTCCTAGCTCCAACAATGGAGTAATATCTAACTAAATGCTTGTGTTCCTAGCTCCAACAATGGAGTAATATCTAACTAAATGCTTGTGTTCCTAGCTCCAACAATGGAGTAATATCTAACTAAATGCTTGTGTTCCTAGCTCCAACAATGGAGTAATATCTAACAGTTCACAACAATAAACACAAATCTAAAAGTAAAAGAATGGATTTAAGAAATATATAAATATTAGGAACGATCAATGTTCGGAGTGGCATTGACTAAAATACAGTAGAATAGAATACAGTATGTACATATGAGATGAGTAAAGCAGTATGTAAACATGATTAAAGTGACTAGTGATTCCATGTCTACGTATATAGGGCAGCAGCCTCTAAAAACAATAAGCATTGTTTACTGGAAGTCTTGGGACACCAATGAAATGTTGTAATTTTAGAGGCTATACAGAACGTTTGCCTTCCATTGAGCCAAAAAGGGGTCCCCTTAAATGGACAGAAATATCGTCCATAAATATCCTCAGTGGAAATAAAGGGCCACAACCTCTCCACCCCCCTGAGCAAAAATCATGTTTTTACGTTAGTATTCTGTTCTCTGAGTAATGTTATGCCTTTGGATGTATTTAAACCCCCTGATCCAAAGGACACGAAGCCTCACAGTCACAACCAGCTAAATCTCTCTCTCTGATCTAAACTCGTAATCCCACTGACTGTGGGGAAGAACTGGGAGTGTCCTCACTAAGTTGAGTACAAACACAAAGATACCTCATGATTTCGTGTTTAGACAGGATCGCTGTTAAAATGTGTGCGGTTCCATTACTTACGTTTGAGTCATGACCCTGATAGCATCACTCTGGCGTTGTATCAGTGTGTGGAATGTGTAAAGCAGAGCTTGAAGCTAATCTCTGTCTCTGTCTGTCAGTGGACTAAACAGGTCGGCCACTGTTTGCAGATGGTTTTAAACTATTTATCGATTTCCACTGATCGATATCTGAGCTCAGATCTTGTTGCCACGTGTCCTAACCAGCAGCACAATGGGTGGCTCTGTGATGAAGAGAGGCCGTTCCAGCTAGGGGCCTGTCAACACCTTGTCCAACACCTTGTTCAACACCTTGTTTAACACCTTGTTTAACACCCTGTCTGTCAACACCTTGTTCAACACCTTGTTTCAATACCTTGTTCAATACCTTGTCCAACACCTTGTTCAACACCCTGTCTGTCAACACCTTGTTCAACACCTTGTTCAATACCTTGTCCAACACCCTGTCTGTCAACACCTTGTTCAATATTAACACCCTGTCTGTCAACACCCTGTCTGTCAACACCTTGTTCAACACCTTGTCTGTCAACACCTTGTTTAACACCCTGTCTGTCAACACCCTGTCTGTCAACACCCTGTCTGTCAACACCTTGTTCAACACCTTGTTCAACACCCTGTCTGTCAACACCTTGTTCAACACCCTGTCTGTCAACACCTTGTTCAACACCTTGTTCAACACCCTGTCTGTCAACACCTTGTTCAACACCTTGTTCAACACCCTGTCTGTCAACACCTTGTTCAACACCTTGTTCAACACCCTGTCTGTCAACACCTTGTTTAACACCTTGTCTGTCAACACCTTGTTTAACACCCTGTCTGTCAACACCCTGTCTGTCAACACCCTGTCTGTCAACACCCTGTCTGTCAACACCTTGTTTAACACCCTGTCTATTAACACCCTGTCTGTCAACACCCTGTCTGTCAACACCTTGTTCAACACCTTGTTCAACACCTTGTTCAACACCCTGTCTATTAACACCCTGTCTGTCAACACCCTGTCTGTCAACACCTTGTTCAACACCTTGTTCAACTCCTTGTTCAACACCCTGTCTGTCAACACCCTGTCTATTAACACCCTGTCTGTCAACACCCTGTCTGTCAACACCTTGTTCAACACCCTGTCTGTCAACACCCTGTCTGTCAACACCTTGTTCATGATCTCTGTCATTTAAAGTTTTAAGCAAATGTAGCCGATGTGAAATGGCTAGCTAGTTAGCGGTGGTGCGCGCTAGTGGCGTTTCAATCGGTGACGCCATGGCGAGGGGACGGACGTAAAGTCTGTTACACAAACAAACACTACAATTGGGGATAAGATCATCAACTAAATGACTATAATGTCAAACCTTAACGTGATGTCTAATCCGTGTCTTTCTCTTCTCTGCTTCTCACAGAAAAAGATGTCCTGATGCGGCACTCCAAACAGTAAACGTTACCCTGCTGTATCCCTCTTCCTCATCTCAACCTGCTCCTCCCCCTCCTCCTGTACTTCCTGCTCCTCCAGAACCGACTATTGGTACCGTTGGTTCCTTCCTTGGGTCCCCAACCCTCACTCGGCGGGTTGACAAATCCCTGCTTTCCCCCTCCTCTCCGCTCCCCCGGTCCTCGTCCCTGAACCTCCTCTCCCCCCCCCGGTCCTCGTCCCTGAGCCTCCTCTCCCCCCTCGCCCCAGTCTTCGCCCCACTTCCCCACGTCCCCAGCAACATGTCCATCGCCCTGAAGCAGGTCTTCAACAAGGACAAGACTTTCCGGCCCAAGCGTAAGTTTGAGCCGGGGACGCAGCGTTTCGAGCTGCATAAAAAGGCCCAGGTGTCGCTGAGCTCCGGGGTTGACCTGAGGGCGGCGGTTGCTCTGCCCCACGGGGAGGATCTGAACGACTGGGTGGCCATGCACGTAGTTGACTTCTTCAACAGGATAAACCTCATCTACGGGACGGTGTGTGAGTTCTGCACGGAGAAGAGTTGTCCGGTCATGTCCGGAGGTCCTAGGTATGAGTACCGATGGCAGGACGATCACAAGTACAAGAAACCAACGGCTCTACCGGCTCCCAAGTACATGAACTTGCTGATGGACTGGATCGAGGTCCAGATCAACAATGAGGATATCTTCCCCACCAGCATGGGTGAGTACTCTGGGTCTGCTGTAACTATATGTACAGTGGGGCAAAAAAAGTATTTAGTCAGCCACCAATTGTGCAAGTTCTCCCACTTAAAAATATGAGAGGCCTGTAAATACTTATTTTCCACCATAATTTGCAAATAAATTCATAAAGAATCCTACAATGTGATTTTCTGGATTTTTTTCCATCATTTTGTCTGTCATAGTTGAAGTGTACCTATGATGAAAATTACAGGCCTCTCTCATATTTTTAAGTGGGAGAACTTGCACAATTGGTGGCTGACTAAATACTTGTTTGCCCCACTGTACATCAGCCACACTCAACAGACCCAAACAGTCTTTTTTAGGAACTAGAAGCAGTGCTAGTGGGTAATATCACTCAGCAAACAAGGCCAGTAAAAAACAAATCCATTATAATAACCAATGTTGTGATATTTGTGTTGTTTGCTTTATAACCCATTGGTTCATACGCCACTGTGATATACAATAAGACCCGTGATGTACAACAAAAAGACAACAGGCACACCTTCTGTTTCATCACAAAACCGAAGAACAACAATCTGTCTGATGAAGTCCACAAAGCAAATTACGAATGTACTGTACCGGCAGGGTAGCCTAGTGGTTAGAGTGTAGAGGCGGCAGGTAGCCTAGTGGTTAGAGTGTAGAGGCGGCAGGTAGCCTAGTGGTTAGAGTGTAGAGGCGGCAGGTAGCCTAGTGGTTAGAGTGTAGAGGCGGCAGGGTAGCCTAGTGGTTAGAGCGTAGAGGCGGCAGGGTAGCCTAGTGGGCGGCAGGGCAGCCTAGTGGTTAGAGCGCAGAGGCGGCAGGGTAGCCTAGTGGTTAGAGCGTAGAGGCGGCAGGGTAGCCTAGAGAGGCGGCAGGGTAGCCTAGTGGTTAGAGCGTAGAGGCGGCAGGGTAGCCTAGTGGTTAGAGCGTAGAGGCGGCAGGGTAGCCTAGTGGTTAGAGCGTAGAGGCGGCAGGGTAGCCTAGTGGTTAGGCGGCAGGGTAGCCTAGTGGTTAGGTAGAGGCGGCAGGGTAGCCTAGTGGTTAGAGCGTAGAGGCGGCAGGGTAGCCTAGTGGTTAGAGCGCAGAGGCGGCAGGTAGCCTAGTGGTTAGAGCGCAGAGGCGGCAGGGTAGCCTAGTGGTTAGGCAGCCCTAGTGGTTAGAGCGTAGGGGGCAGGTAGCCTAGTGGTTAGAGCGTAGAGGCGGCAGGTAGCCTAGTGGTTAGAGCGTAGAGGCGGCAGGTAGCCTAGTGGTTAGAGCGTAGAGGCGGCAGGTAGCCTAGTGGTTAGAGCGTGGAGGCGGCAGGTAGCCTAGTGGTTAGAGGCGGCAGGCAGCCTAGTGGTTAGAGCCTAGTGGTTAGAGCGTGGAGGCGGCAGGGTAGCCTAGTGGTTAGAGCGTGGAGGCGGCAGGGTAGCCTAGTGGTTAGAGCGTGGAGGCGGCAGGGTAGCCTAGTGGTTAGAGCGGCAGGGTAGCCTAGTGGTTAGAGCGTGGAGGCGGCAGGGTAGCCTAGTGGTTAGAGCGTAGAGGCGGCAGGGTAGCCTAGTGGTTAGAGCGTAGAGGCGGCAGGGTAGCCAGAGCGTAGAGGCGGCAGGGTAGCCTAGTGGTTAGAGCGTAGAGGCGGCAGGGTAGCCTAGTGGTTAGAGCGTAGAGGCGGCAGGGTAGCCTAGTGGTTAGAGCGTAGAGGCGGCAGGGTAGCCTAGTGGTTAGAGCGTAGAGGCGGCAGGGTAGCCTAGTGGTTAGAGCAGGCAGGGTAGCCTAGTGGTTAGAGCGTAGAGGCGGCAGGGTAGCCTAGTGGTTAGAGCGTAGAGGCGGGGCAGGTTAGAGCCTAGTGGTTAGAGCGTAGAGGCGGCAGGGTAGCCTAGTGGTTAGAGCGTAGAGGCGGCAGGGTAGCCTAGTGGTTAGAGCGTAGAGGCGGCAGGTAGCCTAGTGGTTAGAGCGTAGGGGGGCAGGTAGCCTAGTGGTTAGAGTGTAGAGGTGGCAGGTAGCCTAGTGGTTAGAGCGTTGGACTAGTAACCGAAAGGTTGCAAGTTCAAATCCCCGAGCTGACAAGGTACAAATCTGTCCTTCTGCCCCTGAACAAGGCAGTTAACCCACTGTTCCTAGGCTGTTGTTGAAAATAAGAATTTGTTGTTAACTGACTTGCCTAGTAAAATAAAAATGCAACAGCTCAGAGCTGATTGGCCAATTATTTTATAATTTTTTTCATTAAGTCAGGCCAAATGCTTTCTGGCATCAATCAATCAAACACTACGGCCGCAACATCAGCAGCAACAGCATCAGATACATGGTCTACACATACTGAGACAGAGAGGTGCTGTTTCACTGTCCAGACAGCATCAGATACATGGTCTACACATACTGAGACAGAGAGATGCTGTTTCACTGTCCAGACAGCATCAGATACATGGTCTACACATACTGAGACAGAGAGATGCTGTTTCACTGTCCAGACAGCATCAGATACATGGTCTACACATACTGAGACAGAGAGATGCTGTTTCACTGTCCAGACCGCATCAGATACATGGTCTACACATACTGAGACAGAGAGATGCTGTTTCACTGTCCAGACCGCATCAGATACATGGTCTACACATACTGAGACAGAGAGGTGCTGTTTCTCTCGCTCAGATGATTTCTCTGGTGAGATTAAGCCACTTGCGAATTTACAGAAATGTATGAAATCTCAGAGAGATGAAATTAAATTGAATTTTGATTGGTCAAAAATATTTGAGTAATCCTGGCTTCTCTTGGCATCTATTAACACACTGCCACCAACAAGAAGGTCATGAATAAGTACAACAGTTTGGGTTCACATGGGTTGTTACTACAGTATGCTGAGACATGACAATATCCATCTGAACCTTTTGTGGGTGACAGTCTGGTAACAGCTGATGGGTGTCAGTCTGGTAACAGCTGATGGGTGTCAGTCTGGTAACAGGAGACGGGTGTCAGTCTGGTAACAGGTGACGGGTGTCAGTCTGGTAACAGCTGATGGGTGTCAGTCTGGTAACAGGAGACGGGTGTCAGTCGTGTAACAGGCGACGGGTGTCAGTCTGGTAGCAGGCGACGGGTGTCAGTCTGGTAACAGGAGACTGGTGTCAGTCTGGTAACAGGAGACTGGTGTCAGTCTGGTAACAGGTGATGGGTGTCAGTCTGGTAACAGGTGATGGGTGTCAGTCTGGTAACAGGTGATGGGTGTCAGTCTGGTAACAGGTGATGGGTGTCAGTGTAGTAACAGATGATGGGTGTCAGTCTGGTAACAGGTGATGGGTGTCAGTCTGGTAACAGGAGACGGGTGTCAGTCTGGTAACAGGTGATGGGTGTCAGTCTGGTAACAGCTGATGGGTGTCAGTCTGGTAACAGGAGACTGGTGTCAGTCTGGTAACAGATGATGGGTGTCAGTCTGGTAACAGGAGACTGGTGTCAGTCTGGTAACAGCTGATGGGTGTCAGTCTGGTAACAGATGATGGGTGTCAGTATGGTAACAGGAGACTGGTGTCAGTCTGGTAACAGCTGATGGGTGTCAGTCTGGTAACAGGTGATGGGTGTCAGTCTGGTAACAGGCGATGGGTGTCAGTCTGGTAACAGGAGATGGGTGTCAGTCTGGTAACAGGTGATGGGTGTCAGTCTGGTAACAGGTGATGGGTGTCAGTCTGGTAACAGGTGACGGGTGTCAGTCTGGTAACAGGTGACGGGTGTCAGTCTGGTAACAGTTGACGGGTGTCAGTCTGGTAACAGGTGACGGGTGTCAGTCTGGTAACAGGTGACGGGTGTCAGTCTGGTGATGGGTGTCAGTCTGGTGATGGGTGTCAGTCTGGTAACAGCTGATGGGTGTCAGTCTGGTAACAGCTGATGGGTGTCAGTCTGGTAACAGCTGACGGGTGTCAGTCTGGTAACAGCTGATGGGTGTCAGTCTGGTAACAGGAGACAGGTGTCAGTCTGGTAACAGGAGACGGGTGTCAGTCTGGTAACAGCTGATGGGTGTCAGTCTGGTAACAGGAGGCGGGTGTCAGTCTGGTAACAGGAGGCGGGTGTCAGTCTGGTAACAGGTGATGGGTGTCAGTCTGGTAACAGGTGATGGGTGTCAGTCTGGTAACAGGAGACGGGTGTCAGTCTGGAAACAGGTGATGGGTGTCAGTCTGGAAACAGGTGATGGGTGTCAGTCTGGAAACAGGTGATGGGTGTCAGTCTGGTAACAGCTGATGGGTGTCAGTCTGGTAACAGGTGATGGGTGTCAGTCTGGTGATGGGTGTCAGTCTGGTAACAGGAGGCGGGTGTCAGTCTGGTAACAGGTGATGGGTGTCAGTCTGGTAACAGGTGATGGGTGTCAGTCTGGTAACAGGTGACGGGTGTCAGTCTGGTAACAGGTGACGGGTGTCAGTCTGGTAACAGGTGACGGGTGTCAGTCTGGTAACAGGTGACGGGTGTCAGTCTGGTGATGGGTGTCAGTCTGGTGATGGGTGTCAGTCTGGTAACAGCTGATGGGTGTCAGTCTGGTGATGGGTGTCAGTCTGGTAACAGCTGATGGGTGTCAGTCTGGTAACAGCTGACGGGTGTCAGTCTGGTAACAGCTGATGGGTGTCAGCCTGGTAACAGGAGACGGGTGTCAGTCTGGTAACAGGAGACGGGTGTCAGTCTGGTAACAGCTGATGGGTGTCAGTCTGGTAACAGGAGGCGGGTGTCAGTCTGGTAACAGGAGGCGGGTGTCAGTCTGGTAACAGGTGATGGGTGTCAGTCTGGTAACAGGTGATGGGTGTCAGTCTGGTAACAGGAGACGGGTGTCAGTCTGGAAACAGGTGATGGGTGTCAGTCTGGAAACAGGTGATGGGTGTCAGTCTGGAAACAGGTGATGGGTGTCAGTCTGGTAACAGCTGATGGGTGTCAGTCTGGTAACAGGTGATGGGTGTCAGTCTGGTGATGGGTGTCAGTCTGGTAACAGCTGATGGGTGTCAGACTTGTAACAGATGATGGGTGTCAGTCTGGTAACAGATGATGGGTGTCAGTCTGGTAACAGGAGACTGGTGTCAGTCTGGTAACAGCTGATGGGTGTCAGTCTGGTAACAGATGATGGGTGTCAGTCTGGTAACAGGAGACTGGTGTCAGTCTGGTAACAGCTGATGGGTGTCAGTCTGGTAACAGGTGATGGGTGTCAGTCTGGTAACAGGCGATGGGTGTCAGTCTGGTAACAGGAGATGGGTGTCAGTCTGGTAACAGGTGACGGGTGTCAGTCTGGTAACAGGTGACGGGTGTCAGTCTGGTAACAGGTGACGGGTGTCAGTCTGGTAACAGGTGACGGGTGTCAGTCTGGTAACAGGTGACGGGTGTCAGTCTGGTAACAGGTGACGGGTGTCAGTCTGGTGATGGGTGTCAGTCTGGTGATGGGTGTCAGTCTGGTAACAGCTGATGGGTGTCAGTCTGGTGATGGGTGTCAGTCTGGTAACAGCTGATGGGTGTCAGTCTGGTAACAGCTGACGGGTGTCAGTCTGGTAACAGCTGATGGGTGTCAGTCTGGTAACAGGAGACGGGTGTCAGTCTGGTAACAGGAGACGGGTGTCAGTCTGGTAACAGCTGATGGGTGTCAGTCTGGTAACAGGAGGCGGGTGTCAGTCTGGTAACAGGAGGCGGGTGTCAGTCTGGTAACAGGTGATGGGTGTCAGTCTGGTAACAGGTGATGGGTGTCAGTCTGGTAACAGGAGACGGGTGTCAGTCTGGAAACAGGTGATGGGTGTCAGTCTGGAAACAGGTGATGGGTGTCAGTCTGGTAACAGCTGATGGGTGTCAGTCTGGTAACAGGTGATGGGTGTCAGTCTGGTGATGGGTGTCAGTCTGGTAAGAGGAGGCGGGTGTCAGTCTGGTAACAGGTGATGGGTGTCAGTCTGGTAACAGGTGATGGGTGTCAGTCTGGTAACAGGTGACGGGTGTCAGTCTGGTAACAGGTGACGGGTGTCAGTCTGGTAACAGGTGACGGGTGTCAGTCTGGTGATGGGTGTCAGTCTGGTGATGGGTGTCAGTCTGGTAACAGCTGATGGGTGTCAGTCTGGTGATGGGTGTCAGTCTGGTAACAGCTGATGGGTGTCAGTCTGGTAACAGCTGATGGGTGTCAGTCTGGTAACAGGAGACGGGTGTCAGTCTGGTAACAGGAGACGGGTGTCAGTCTGGTAACAGCTGATGGGTGTCAGTCTGGTAACAGGAGGCGGGT
>NC_088417.1:101925998-101955998 GCF_034236695.1 Oncorhynchus nerka | reverse complement strand
GTCAGGGTTAGGGTAGTCAGGGTATGTATGGCCCTGTTGTCTGTTACTAACCCAGCAGCTGCAGTGTGCCAGACCACTGTTATTTCTCTCTGTCATGGCTTTGGGGTCACTGTCAGGTTAGGGTTAGGGTAGTCAGGGTTAGGGTTAGGGTAGTCAGGGTTAGGGTAGTCAGGGTATGTATGGCCCTGTTGTCTGTTACTAACCCAGCAGCTGCAGTGTGCCAGACCACTGTTATTTCTCTCTGTCATGGCTTTGGGGTCACTGTCAGGTTAGGGTAGTTAGGGTTAGGGTAGTCAGGGTTAGGGTAGTCAGGGTTAGGGTAGTCAGGGTTAGGGTAGTCAGGGTTAGGGTTAGGGTAGTTAGGGTTAGGGTAGTCAGGGATAGGGTAGTCAGGGATAGGGTAGTCAGGGTTAGGGTAGTCAGGGTTAGGGTTAGGGTAGTTAGGGTTAGAGTTAGGGTAGTCAGGGTTAGGGTTAGGGTAGTCAGGGTTAGAGTTAGGGTAGTCAGGGTTAGGGTTAGGGTAGTTAGGGATAGAGTAGTCAGGGATAGGGTAGTCAGGGATAGGGTAGTCAGGGTTAGGGTAGTCAGGGTTAGGGTAGTCAGGGTTAGGGTTAGGGTAGTCAGGGTTAGAGTTAGGGTAGTCAGGGTTAGGGTTAGGGTAGTTAGGGATAGAGTAGTCAGGGATAGGGTAGTCAGGGATAGGGTAGTCAGGGATAGGTAGTCAGGGTATGTATGGCCATGTTGTCTGTTACTAACCCAGCAGCTGCAGTGTACCAGACCACTGTTATTTGTCTCTGTCATGGCTTTGGGGTCACTGTCAGGTTAGGGTTAAGGTTACCCAGGGTCATGGTGCAGGTAGCTGACCTTTCACCTTTAAGGTGATGTTATGTCTTCCTGAGACAGTGTCTCTCTGACTCGCTCTGTCATCTCTGTGTGGGGTCAGTTTCAGGATAGGGTTAAAGGTTACCCAGGGTCATGCTGTCTCTCTGACTCGCTCTGTCATCTCTGTGTGGGGTCAGTTTCAGGTGTGACGACCCTCCCACTCTGTCTGCCGTATTCTCTCTGTTATTTCCTTATTAGGATGCTGGTGGGCGGAGTTGGGAGGGTCGTCAGCTACATGGGAAACACCTGGGCCCGGTGTCTCCCAGGATAAATACACCACTTCCCCATTCATGGAGAAGACTCTCTCCATGCAGACACCCTCTGTAGATTGTGTTGTGGTTCTTGGTGGCCGTTTGTTTGTTTGTTTGCTTTGGCACCTTTCATCACCCTGCATTATCACATTCCTGCATGCAAAACACTCACTTACACTACTGATTACTGATTACACACACCATTGTCTATTATACTTAGTTGCTTTAGGTAATAAATACATATTTTGCTACTCATTATCTCCACGTTGTCTCCCTTTGTTACGAGCTTTGAGCCGGTTCGTGACAAGTGGGAGCTCATCCGGGACATTTGAACTATTGGTTTGGGAGACCGTGGAGGTACGTGTTTGGGTTGCTGACGCTAGGAGTTGGCCTGATTCTGACCGCACTTTAATGTTGCAGTGTGTGCTGACTGGTAAAGCGCAGGAAGCATATTCAGCTCTTAGTGTACACGATAGTGCCAGTTATGATAAAGTTAAAACAGCTGTGTTACAGATTTATGAATTGGTCCCTGAGGCTTACCACCAACGATTTAGAACTTTAAAAAGGGATGATAACCAGACTCATGTTGAGTTTGCGCGACAGTTGTCTTTACAGTTTAATCGCTGGTGTTCCGCCTCTGCAGTTGTGACTTTCCAAGAGTTGCGTGATCAAATTGTGCCTATAGAACAGTTGGGAGATGTCGCCCATGGCTATTTTCTCCAAGAGGATGTCCTGATGAGAAAGTGGGTGTCTCATGATAGTGTTTTTCTGGGGGAGGCAATTAGTCAGGTTGTTGTACCAGTTAAGCTTCGTGAGTTGGTGTTGGAAACTTCTCACAGCGACGTGGCTGGACATATGGGGGTGAGGAAAACCTACAATCGCATATTAAGACATTTCTTTTGGCCTAGATTAAAGAGGGATGTTTCTGATTTTATCAAAACTTGTCACACCTGTCAATTAACTGGTAAGCCTAATCAAGCTATTAAACCAGTACCATTGTTTCCTATTCCTGTACTCAGCCAACCTTTTGAGTATCTGATTATTGACTGTGTGGGTCCTCTGCCTCGTTCTAAAAAGGGTAGTAGTTACCTGTTCACTGTGATGTGTCAGACCACTAGGTTTCCTGCTGCCTATCCTCTCCGATCTATCACGACTAAATCGGTGTTAAAAGCTTTGACTCAGTTTCTCTCATTGTTTGGAATCCCTAAGGTCATTCAGAGTGATCAAGGATCTAATTTTACCTCTAATCTGTTTGGTCAGGTTCTTCAACAGCTCCATATTAAACACAATTTGTCTAGCGCCTATCACGCGCAAAGTCAAGGAGCACTGGAACGTTTCCATCAAACACTAAAGTCTTTGTTGAGAGCTTATTGTACTGAGATGGATAAGGATTGGGAGGAGGGGTTGCCTTGGTTACTGTTAGCTGCTAGGGAAGTTTCACAGGAGAGCACAGGTTTCAGTCCAAATGACCTTGTGTTTGGACATAGCGTGCGTGGACTTTTATCTGTTCTCCAGGATGACTGGAAGTCTCCCGAGCCTCCTCAGTCCCTGTTATCGTATGTGTGTGATTTCCGGCGACGGCTGTATGCCGCTGGTGAAATGGCTAAAGAGAAGTTATCATCTTCACAGGAGAGGATGAAGGGCATATTTGATCTCCGAACTGAGCCTCGTCACTTTAGTCCAGGTGACCAGGTTCTTGCTCTGCTGCCAATTGTTGGTTCTCCTTTTCAAGCCAAGTTTCAAGGTCCATATACAGTGGTGCGCCAGTGCACTGAGCAAAATTATCTAGTTGCCACTCCAGAACGGAGGAAAGCACACCAGCTGTGCCATGTAAATCTGTTAAAACCCTATTATGCACGTTCCTCTGAGACTGAACAGTGGGATTCTACAGAGGACGGTAAACCTGTTCTTTTGGCTGATACCGTTGTTTCCTTGGGTTCTTGTCGTGCTAGATCTGTGCATGAGGAGGAAGATGTTCCTGGTCCTGACGATTGTATATTGCAGGGTAGATTGAAAAATTCAGAAACACTGGATATTTTAGACAGTCTTCTCACTCACCTACCTGTTGATGGGCGGAAAGAGATAGTTGGTCTGATTCAGAGATTTCCAGGTTTGTTTTCTGATACACCTACACGTACAAACTTAATAGAACATGATATTGACATTGGAGGTGCTGACCCCATTCGTCAGCGCTTCTATAGAGTTTCTTCAGAGAAACTACGTTGTCTGGATGCTGAGGTCAAGTACATGCTGGAGAGTAAGATAGCAGAGCCTTCTTTCTCCAGTTGGGCTTCTCCTGTATCTTGGTCAGTAAACCGGATGGAACAAACTGTTTTTGTACGGACTACCGTAAGGTAAACAGTGTCACAAAGCCAGATTCATTTCCTCTTCCTCGGATGGAGGACTGTGTTGATCAAGTCGGTGCAGCTAAGTTTGTGAGCAAATTTGACCTGTTAAAAGGCTATTGGCAGGTGCCACTGACGAGTAGGGCACGTGAAATCTCTGCCTTTATTACACCCTTTGGTCTGTACTCGTATTCAGTTATGAGTTTCGGTCTGCGCAATGCACCTGCCACTTTTCAGCGACTTATGAACAGGGTTGTCGCCGGTCTGACCGGGTGCGCTGTTTATTTGGACGATGTAGTGATCTATGCAGATACTTGGGAAGAACATCTGTCCCGTATTCAAGCCTTGTTCGAACGTCTGGCTGCGGGTCGCCTCACAATCAATCTGGCAAAATGTGAGTTTGCTCAGGCGACCGTTACATACCTTGGAAAAATGGTTGGGCAGGGTGAAGTGCGTCCTGTTCGGGCTAAAGTGGTGGCTATTGATGCTTTTCCACCACCAACTACTAAAAAGGAACTGATGCGTTTCTTGGGCATGATTGGTTATTACCGTAGTTTTTGTAATAAGTTCTCTACTGTGGTCGCTCCTTGACAGATATGCTGAAAGCTAAGGCTGTTTATGTTTGGTCTACTCGTTGTCAACACGCTTTTGAAGAGGCAAAGAGGTTGCTTACCTCAACTCCAGTGCTGGCTGCTCCTCGCATGGATTTGTCATTTACCTTGCAGGTGGATGCTAGTCATGTGGGGGCAGGTGCAGTTTTGCTGCAAGCAGATGTGTCTGGGATTGAGAGGCCTGTTAGTTTTTTTTCCAAAAAGTTTAACGATTATCAGTTGAACTATTCGGTTATTGAAAAGGAAGCGCTAGCATTAATTTGGGCACTACAAGACTTGAAGTGTATGTCGGGTCGGGGTAGTACCTATTGTGGTCTACACCGACCATAACCCCCTCACTTTTTGAGGTCCATGATGTGTCCAAACCAGAGGATAATGCGATGGTGTTTATTTTTACAATCATTCCATCTCGATGTGAGGCACATCCGGGGGACTGAAAACGTGATTGCTGATGCGCTCTCTCGTGCGCCCTGTTCCTAATGTTTACGTGACTGACCATTGTTTTGTATTGTCATGTTCTCTCTGTCCTGTCTGCTCCCTCCTGGTCTTGTTTTCTTCTTTCCTCTTAAATGTTGCTTCCTGTGCGAAGGTCGCTGAGGTCTGGGGAGGAGGTTGGCTGGGGCAAATTGTAAGTGTGAACACGTAAACCCTCATCAATTTGTGGCGCAGAAGCTGTGTCAATTTGGAACTTAGAGGCTGGTATTTTGTTCCGGGGTCCTTGTTGGTCCCCGGTATTATGGGGGGGGGTGTGACAACCCTCCCACTCTGTCTGCCGTATTCTCTCTGTTATTTCCTTATTAGGATGCTGGTGGGCGGAGTTGGGAGGGTCGTCAGCTACATGGGAAACACCTGGGCCCGGTGTCTCCCAGGATAAATACACCACTTCCCCATTCATGGAGAAGACTCTCTCCATGCAGACACCCTCTGTAGATTGTGTTGTGGTTCTTGGTGGCCGTTTGTTTGTTTGTTTGCTTTGGCACCTTTCATCAAATCAAATCAAATCAAATTTTATTTGTCACATACACATGGTTAGCAGATGTTAATGCGAGTGTAGTGAAATGCTTGTGCTTCTAGTTCCGACAATGCAGTGATAACCAACAAGTAATCTAACTAACAATTCCAAAACTACTGTCTTATACACAGTGTAAGGGGATAAGGAATATGTACATAAGGATATATGAATGAGTGATGGTACAGAGCAGCATACAGTAGATGGTATCGAGTAAAGTATATACATATGAGATGAGTATGTAGACAAAGTAAACAAAGTGGCATAGTTAAAGTGGCTAGTGACATAAGAATGCAGTCGATGATCTAGAGTACAGTATATACATATGCATATGAGATGAATAGTGTAGGGTAAGTAACATTATATAAGGTAGCATTGTTTAAAGTGGCTAGTGATATATTTACATCATTTTCCATCAATTCCCATTATTAAAGTGGCTGGAGTTGGGTCAGTGTCAATGACAGTGTGTTGGCAGCAGCCACTCAATGTTAGTGATTGGCTGTTTAACAGTCTGATGGCCTTGAGATAGAAGCTGTTTTTCAGTCTCTCGGTCCCAGCTTTGATGCACCTGTACTGACCTCGCCTTCTGGATGATAGCGGGGTGAACAGGCAGTGGTTCGGGTGGTTGATGTCCTTGATGATCTTTATGGCCTTCCTGTAACATCGGGTGGTGTAGGTGTCCTGGAGGGCAGGTAGTTTGCCCCCGGTGATGCGTTGTGCAGACCTCACTACCCTCTGGAGAGCCTTACGGTTGAGGGCGGAGCAGTTGCCGTACCAGGCGGTGATACAGCCCGCCAGGATGCTCTCGATTGTGCATCTGTAGAAGTTTGTGAGTGCTTTTGGTGACAAGCCGAATTTCTTCAGCCTCCTGAGGTTGAAGAGGCGCTGCTGCGCCTTCTTCACGACGCTGTCAGTGTGAGTGGACCAATTCAGTTTGTCTGTGATGTGTATGCCGAGGAACTTAAAACTTGCTACCCTCTCCACTACTGATCCATCGATGTGGATAGGGGGTGTTCCTCTGCTGTTTCCTGAAGTCCACAATCATCTCCTTAGTTTTGTTGACGTTGAGTGTGAGGTTATTTTCCTGACACCACACTCCGAGGGCCCTCACCTCCTCCCTGTAGGCCGTCTCGTCGTTGTTGGTAATCAAGCCTACCACTGTTGTGTCGTCCGCAAACTTGATGATTGAGTTGGAGGCGTGCATGGCCACGCAGTCGTGGGTGAACAGGGAGTACAGGAGAGGGCTCAGAACGCACCCTTGTGGGGCCCCGTGTTGAGGATCAGCGGGAGGAGATGTTGTTGCCTACCCTCACCACCTGTGGGCGGCCCGTCAGGAAGTCCAGTACCCAGTTGCACAGGGCGGGGTCGAGACCCAGGGTCTCGAGCTTGATGACGAGCTTGAGGGTACTATGGTATTGAATGCCGAGCTGTAGTCGATGAACAGCATTCTCACACATAGGTATTCCTCTTGTCCAGGTGGGTTAGGGCAGTGTGCAGTGTGGTTGAGATTGCATCGTCTGTGGACCTATTTGGGCGGTAAGCAAATTGGAGTGGGTCTAGGATGTCAGGTAGGGTGGAGGTGATATGGTCCTTGACTAGTCTCTCAAAGCACTTCATGATGACGGAAGTGAGTGCTACGGGCGGTAGTCGTTTAGCTCAGTTACCTTAGCTTTCTTGGGAACAGGAACAATGGTGGCCCTCTTGAAGCATGTGGGAACAGCAGACTGGTATAGGGATTGATTGAATATGTCCGTAAACACACCGGCCAGCTGGTCTGCGCATGCTCTGAGGGCGCGGCTGGGGATGCCGTCTGGGCCTGCAGCCTTGCGAGGGTTAACACGTTTAAATGTCTTACTCACCTCGGCTGCAGTGAAGGAGAGACCGCATGTTTTCGTTGCAGGCCGTGTCAGTGGCACTGTATTGTCCTCAAAGCGGGCAAAAAGTGATTTAGTCTGCCTGGGAGCAAGACATCCTGGTCCGTGACTGGGCTGGGTTTCTTCTTGTAGTCCGTGATTGACTGTAGACCCTGCCACATGCCTCTTGTGTCTGAGCCATTGAATTGAGATTCCACTTTGTCTCTGTACTGACGCTTAGCTTGTTTAATAGCCTTGCGGAGGGAATAGCTGCATTGTTTATATTCGGACATATTACCAGACACCTTGCCCTGATTAAAAGCAGTGGTTCGCGCTTTCAGTTTCACGCGAATGCTGCCATCAATCCACGGTTTCTGGTTTGGGAATGTTTTTATCGTTGCTATGGGAACGACATCTTCGACGCACGTTCTAATGAACTCGCACACCGAATCAGCGTATTCGTCAATATTTCCATCTGACGCAATACGAAACATGTCCCAGTCCACGTGATGGAAGCAGTCTTGGAGTGTGGAGTCAGCTTGGTCTGACCAGCGTTGGACAGACCTCAGCGTGGGAGCCTCTTGTTTTAGTTTCTGCCTGTAGGCAGGGATCAGCAAAATGGAGTCGTGGTCAGCTTTTCCGAAAGGGGGGCGGGGCAGGGCCTTATATGAGTCGCGGAAGTTAGAGTAACAATGATCCAAGGTTTTACCACCCCTGGTTGCGCAATCGATATGCTGGTAAAATTTAGGGAGTCTTGTTTTCAGATTAGCTTTGTTAAAATCCCCAGCTACAATGAATGCAGCCTCCGGATAAATGGTTTCCAGTTTGCAAAGAGTTAAATAAAGTTCGTTCAGAGCCATCGATGTGTCTGCTTGGGGGGGGATATATACGGCTGTGATTATAATCGAGGAGAATTCTCTTGGAAGATAATGCGGTCTACATTTGATTGTGAGGAATTCTAAATCAGGTGAACAGAAGGATTTGAGTTCCTGTATGTTTCCTTCATCACACCATGTCTCGTTAGTCATGAGGCATACGCCCCCGCCACTCTTCTTACCAGAAAGATGTTTGTTTCTGTCGGCGCGATGCGTGGAGAAACCCGTTGGCTGCACCGCCTCGGATAGCGTCTTCCCAGTAAGCCATGTTTCTGTGAAGCAGAGAACGTTGCAGTCTCTGATGTCCCTGTTGTCAAGAGACTGGACATTGGCAAGAAGAATGCTGGGGAGTGGTGCGCGATGTGCCCTTTTTCGGAGTCTGACCAGAACACCGCCTCGTTTCCCTCTTTTTCGGAGTCGTTTCCTTGGGTCGCTGCATGCGATCCATTCCGTTGTCCTGTTTGTAAGGCAGAACACCGGATCCGCGTCACGGAAAACATATTCTTGGTCGTACTGATGGTGAGTTGGCGCTGATCTTATATTCAGTAGTTCTTCTCGACTGTATGTAATGAAACCTAAGATGACCTGGGGTACTAATGTAAGAAATAACACGTAAAAAAACAAAAAACTGCATAGTTTCCTAGGAACGCGAAGCGAGGCGGCCATCTCAGTCGGCGCCGGAAGTCAGCCTGCATTATCACATTCCTGCATGCAAAACACTCACTTACACTACTGATTACTGATTACACACACCATTGTCTATTATACTTAGTTGCTTTAGGTAATAAATACATATTTTGCTACTCATTATCTCCACGTTGTCTCCCTTTGTTACGGGCTTTGAGCTGGTTCGTGACACAGGATAGGGTTAAAGGTTACCCAGGGTCATGCTGTCTCTGTGACGGTCTTTGATGTGATAGATTGACGATGACAGTGTTCTATCTATCTCATGGTGGATGTCTGTTGTAAATTGTACCGTATGTTCAGGGAGTTTACTGTTTGATCCAATCTGCTGAATACAGTGATTCATGTTGTTTGATTTCAATCAAGAGATTTTGAACAGAGTTAATATATAATTAAGCGACATAGAGTGGCTTCGCACCTTATTAAAGTTAGCTTTACTAATTGCATATATGTATATATTCAGCTTCTGTGTTATAGGCATGAATGGTTGAATTCCTACGGGTTCAACTTTAACCTAATACTTTTGTGCAATAATGGAGTAATCTTTTCCTGGATTGTGAGATCCCCGTATAATCCTGTTTCACCAGACCCGGGGGAGCGGGTTAGGATGAGTCCCAAATGGAACCGTATTCCCTATATAGTGCACTACTTTAGACCAGAGCCCTATAGAACCCTATTCCCTATATAGTGCACTACTTTAGACCAGAACCCTATTCCCTATATATAGTGCACTACTTTAGACCAGAGCCCTATAGAACCCTATTCCCTATATAGTGCACTACTTTAGACCAGAACCCTATTCCCTATATATAGTGCACTACTTTAGACCAGAGCCCTATAGAACCCTATTCCCTATATAGTGCACTACTTTAGACCAGAACCCTATTCCCTATATATAGTACACTACTTTAGACCATAGCCCTATGGAACCCTATTCCCTATATATATATATATATATATATATATAGTACACTACTTTAGACCAGAGTCCTATGGAACTCTATTCCTTATATATAGTGCACTACTTTAGACCAGAGCCCTATGAGTCCCTATTCCCTATATATAGTGCACTACTTTAGACCATAGCCCTATGGAACCCTATTCCCTATATATAGTGCACTACTTTAGACCAGAGCCCTATGTAACCCTATTCCCTATATAGTGCACTACTTTAGACCAGAGCCCTATGGAACCCTATTCCCTATATATAGTGCACTACTTTAGACCATAGCCCTATAGAACCCTATTCCCTATATATAGTGCACTACTTTAGACCAGAGCCCTATAGAACCCTATTCCCTATATATAGTGCACTACTTTAGACCAGAGCCCTATGGAACCCTATTCCCTATATAGTGCACTACTTTAGACCAGAGCCCTATAGCACCCTATTCCCTATATAGTGCACTGCTTTAGACCAGAGTCCTATGGAACTCTATTCCCTATATATAGTGCACTACTTTAGACCAGAGCCCTATGTAACCCTATTCCCTATATAGTGCACTACTTTAGACCAGAGCCCTATTCCCTATATAGTGCACTACTTTAGACCAGAGTCCTATGGAACTCTATTCCCTATATATAGTGCACTACTTTAGACCAGAACCCTATTCCCTATATAGTGCACTACTTTAGACCAGAGTCCTATGGAACTCTATTCCCTATATATAGTGCACTACTTTAGACCAGAGCCCTATGGAACCCTATTCCCTATATATAGTGCACTACTTTAGACCAGAGCCCTATGGAACCCTATTCCCTATATATAGTGCACTACTTTACACCAGAGCCCTATGTAACCCTATTCCCTATATATAGTGCACTACTTTAGACCAGAGCCCTATGGGACCCTATTCCCTATATAGTGCACTACTTTACACCAGAGATCCTATGGACCTACGACTTTGAAGTGAGAGGCACGTAGTGAGGAGTTAGCTGACTGCAGCTGCTGGGTTAGTAACATCCGTCTAAAGCTCAGATCATTCAGGCTCTGAATGAGATCCTGTCCTGTCAGTCAAATGATTGACGGTCCCTATAGGCAGGAAATGTTGATGGAAAATTCACTGCTGTGGTTTTCTGTGGGTCTGTAGTATTGATTTGCTTTTGATGAACTTTAAAACATCTATGTGTGTCAGTTAAGAGAAAATAAATACATAAACTGTATATAGATGTTAAATTGACAGGCATTTGACAATCAAGGAGGATTTTATCCCATTGTGGTCTCCCTGTTTTGAAGTAACAAGAGTGTTTCCCAGTCAGGAACAGTCTCGAACTGGAAATGAAACCTTTTTGCTTGTTGCTGGTGTCCGTAAAGAGGAATGTAAATTAACTTTACTGAAACAAACAAGTGTGTTTACTGCGCATAATTAAACATGAAATTACTTATTAATTCAAACAACTTGATCAATCCTCTCTTAATCAGATCTAACCTGGCTAACAGGCTACTGCAACACAAACACACAGGGTGCTAGCTGGGTTCATGTAGTGGGCGTACGTTCTGAACAAGTGCCATTCTCTCTCTAGAGACATGTTAAGGACTTCCTCGGTTACTGGAGAATAAGAGGACTTTCTCTCTCTAAAGACATGTTGCAACACTCACTACCGAGTTCCAAACTGCCTCTGGAAGCAATGTCAGCACAAGAACTGTTCGTCTGGAGCGTCATGAAATGGGTTTCCATGGCAGAGCAGCCGCACACAAGCCTAAGATCACCATGAGCAATGCCAAGCGTCGGGTGGAGTGGTGTAACGCTCGCCGCCATTGGACTCTGGAGCAGTGGAAACGCGTTCTCTGGAGTGATGAATCACACTTTACCATCTGGCAGTTCGATGGACGAATCTGAGTTTGGCAGATGCAGGAGAATGCTACCTGCCCGGATGCATAGTGCCAACTGTAAAGTTTGGTGGAGGAGGAGGAGTTATGGAGGAGTTATGGTCTGGGGCTGTTTTTTCAGACTAGGCCCCTTAGGTCCAGTGAAGGGAAATCTTAACGCTACAGGATACAATGACATTCTAGACGATTCTGTGCTTCCAACTTTGTGGCAGCAGTATATGTAGGCCCTTTCCTGTTTCAGCATATAAATATTAAAAAATATGTATTCAGACCCTTTACTTAGTACTTTGTTGAATCACCTTTGGCAGCGATTACAGCCTTGAGTCTTCTTGGGAATGACGCTACAAGCTTGGCACCTGTATTTGGAGAGATTCTCCCATTCTTCTCTGCAGGGCCTCTCAAGCTCAAGTCAGGTTGGATGGGGGACGTCACTGCACAGCTAATTTCAGGTCTCTCCAGAGATGTTCAATCGGGTTGAAGTCAGGGCTCTGGCTGGCCATTCAGAGACTTGTCCCGAAGCCACTCCTGCATTGTCTTGGCTGTGTTTTTAGGGTCATTGTCCTGTTAGAAGGTGAACCTTCACCCCAATCTGAGGTCCTGAGTGCTCTGAAGCTGGTTTTCATCAAGGATCTCTCTGTACTTTGCTCCATTCATCTTTCCCTCAATCCTGACTAGTCTCCCAGTCCCTGCAGCTGAAAAACATCCCCACAGCATGATGCTGCCACCACCATGCTTCACCATAGAGATGGTACGAGGTTTCCTCCAGACGTGACACTTGGCATTCAGGCCAGAGTGTTCAATCTTGGTTTCATCAGACCAGAGAATCTTGTTTCTCATAGTCTGAGAGTACTGTAGGTGCCTTTTGGCAAACTCCAAGCGGGCTGTCTTCTGCCTTTTACTGATGAGTGGCTTCCGTCTGGCCACGCTACCATAAATCAAATCAAATCAAATGTTATTTGTCACATACACATGGTTAGCAGATGTTAATGCGAGTGTAGCGAAATGCTTGTGCAGAACACAGGATCCGCGTCGCGGAAAACATATTCTTGGTCGTACTGATGGTGAGTTGACGCTGATCTTATATTCAGTAGTTCTTCTCGACTGTATGTAATGAAACCTAAGATGACCTGGGGTACTAATGTAAGAAATAACACGTAAAAAAAACAAAAAACTGCATAGTTTCCTAGGAACGCGAAGCGAGGCGGCCATCTCTGTCGGCGCCGGAAGTCATAGAGGCCTGATTGGTGGAGTGCTGCAGAGATGGTTGTCCTTCTGGAAGGTTCTCCCATCTCCAGAGAGGAACTCTTGAGCTCTGTCAGAGTGACCATCAGGTTCTTGGTCACCTCCTTGACCAAGGCCTTTCTCCCCCAATTGCTCAGTTTGGCCGGGCGGCCAGCTCTAGGAAGAGTCTTGATGGTTCCAAACTTCTTCCATTTAAGAATGATGGAGGCCACTGTGCTCTTGAAGACTTTCAATGCTACAGACATTTTTTGGGTACATTTAACATTTAAATTTTTTTACATTTAAGTCATTTAGCAGACGCTCTTATCCATAGCGACTTACCTTCCCCAGATCTGTGCCTCAACACAATCCTGTCTAGGAGCTCTACAGACAATTTCATGGCATGGTTTTTGCTCTGACATGCACTGTGCCAACTGTGAGACCTTATATAGACAGGTGTGTGCCTTTCCAAGTCATGTCCAAATCAATTTAATTTACCACAGGTGGACTCCAATCAAGTTGTAGAAACATCTCAAGGACGCTTAGTTAAATAAAAAATGTAAATGATGGAAACGGGATGCACCTGAGCTCAATTTCAAGTCTCATAGTAAAGAGTCTGAATATTTATGTAAATAAGGTAAAAAAGGAAAAAGGGGAAGGGGTCTGAATACTTTTTCCCAAATGTCACTGTATATAATAATGTCTATCCGGGTCAGTAACCGACAAGTTGCTGGTTCAAATCCCCGAGCCGACGAGATGAAATATATGTCATTGTGCTCTTGAGCAAGGCACTTAATCCCAAATTGCTCCTATAAGTCACTCTGGATAAGAGTGTCTACTAAAATTACTAAATTGTAATAATTATTGTTTGATTCGCCAAGAAGCTGAATCTCTTTCAGCAGAGAAAGCATCATAGCAAGGCAAAAAGTGTCTGTTTTAGTATCTGTAGCTCATATAGCTGATGCTGTCTGGCCAAAAATAATATTACCTGCCATACTCTGTTTGGCCAGACAGCATCAGAAACATGATCTATACATACGGAGACAGCTGGGGTGCTGTTTCGCTCACTCGGATGACTTCTCCGGTGAGATTGATGAGTCTTGCGGCTCTGTCAGATAGAGGGTGTCTGTGTGACCGTTCAGCTCTAGAGGGTGTCTGTTACAGGGAATAGGGTTCCATAGGGCTCTGGTCTAAAGTAGTGCACTATATAGGGAATAGGGTTCCATAGGGCTCTGGTCTAAAGTAGTGCACTATATAGGGAATAGGGTTCCATAGGGCTCTGGTCTAAAGTAGTGCACTATATAGGGAATAGGGTTCCATAGGGCTCTGGTCTAAAGTAGTGCACTACATAGGGAATAGGGTTCTATAGGGCTCTGGTCTAAAGTAGTGCACTACATAGGGAATAGGGTTCTATAGGGCTCTGGTCTAAATTAGTGCACTACATAGGGAATAGGGTTCCATAGGGCTCTGGTCTAAAGTAGTGCACTACATAGGGAATAAGGTTCTATAGGGCTCTGGTCTAAATTAGTGCGCTACATAGGGAATGGGGTTCCCTAGGGCTCTGGTCTAAAGTAGTGCACTACATAGGGAATAGGGTTCTATAGGGCTCTGGTCTAAATTAGTGCACTACATAGGGAATGGGGTTCCCTAGGGCTCTGGTCTAAAGTAGTGCACTACATAGGGAATAGGGTTCTACAGGGCTCTGGTCTAAATTAGTGCACTACATAGGGAATGGGGTTCCCTAGGGCTCTGGTCTAAAGTAGTGCACTACATAGGGAATAGGGTTCTATAGGGCTCTGGTCTAAATTAGTGCACTACATAGGGAATAGGGTTCCCTAGGGCTCAGGTCTAAAGTAGTGCACTACATAGGGAATAGGGTTCTACAGGGCTCTGGTCTAAATTAGTGCACTACATAGGGAATAGGGTTCCATAGGGCTCTGGTCTAAAGTAGTGCACTATCTAGGGAATAGGGTTCTATAGGGCTCTGGTCTAAAGTAGTGCACTACATAGGGAATAGGGTGTGCTCTCAAGCTCAGCTGCTGTACATCTTCAATATCCCTCAGACTGGTCCTATTGTAAATGTGTGGCTGGTAACCAACCTCTTCCTCTCTCTGTGATGACCTAGACCCAGTCAGTTTTGACCTGCTCTGGTCACTCTGTGGATTGGATTACCGAAAACATCTCGGGCTGCAGACAGACAGAGACGGACTGAGATTGACGGAGACGGACTGAGATGGACAGACTGAGATGGACAGACTGAGATGGACAGACAGACAGACAGACAGACAGACAGACAGACAGACAGACAGACAGACAGACAGACAGACAGACAGACAGACAGACAGACAGACAGACAGACAGGGACGGTAGTAACCTGTAGTGTCTGTCCTGTAGTCTGACAGTCTGGTTGTATTGTCCTGGTCTGTCCTGGTCTGTCCTTGTTGTATTGTCCTGGTCTGTCCTGGTTGTATAGTCCTGGTCTGTCCTGGTTGTATTGTCCTGGTTGTATTGTCCTGGTTGTATTGTCCTGGTCTGTCCTGGTTGTATTGTCCTGGCCTGTCCTGGTTGTATTGTCCTGGTTGTATTGTCCTGGTCTGTCCTGGTTGTATTGTCCTGGTTGTATTGTCCTGGCCTGTCCTGGTTGTATTGTCCTGATTGTATTGTCCTGGTCTGTCCTGGTTGTATTGTCCTGGATGTATTGTCCTGGTCTGTCCTGGTTGTATTGTCCTGGATGTATTGTCCTGGTCTGTCCTGGTTGTATTGTCCTGGTCTGTCCTGGTTGTATTGTCCTGGTCTGTCCTGGTTGTATTGTCCTGGTTGTATTGCCCTGGTCTGTCCTGGTTGTATTGCCCTGGTCTGTCCTGGTTGTATTGTCCTGGTCTGTCCTGGTTGTATTGTCCTGGTCTGTCCTGTAGTTTGATGGTCAGGTTATATTGTCCTGGTTGTATTGTCCTGGTCTGTCCTGGTTGTATTGTCCTGGTCTGTCCTGGTTATATTGTCCTGGTCTGGTATGGTTATATTGTCCTGGTTGTATTGTCCTGGTTGTATTGTCCTGGTCTGTCCTGGTTGTATTGTCCTGGTCTGTCCTGGTTGTATTGTCCTGGCCTGTCCTGGTTGTATTGTCCTGGTTGTATTGTCCTGGTCTGTCCTGGTTGTATTGTCCTGGTTGTATTGTCCTGGCCTGTCCTGGTTGTATTGTCCTGGTCTGTCCTGGTTGTATTGTCCTGGTCTGTCCTGGTTGTATTGTCCTGGTCTGTCCTGGTTATATTGTCCTGGTCTGGTATGGTTATATTGTCCTGGTCTGTCCTGGTTGTATTGTCCTGGTTGTATTGTCCTGGTCTGTCCTGGTTGTATTGTCCTGGTCTGTCCTGTAGTCTGATGGTCAGGTTATATTGTCCTGGTTGTATTGTCCTGGTCTGTCCTGGTTGTATTGTCCTGGTCTGTTCTGGTCTGTCCTGGTTGTATTGTCCTGGTCAGTCCTGGTTGTATTGTCCTGGCCTGTCCTGGTTGTATTGTCCTGGTTGTATTGTCCTGGTTGTATTGTCCTGGTCTGTCCTGGTTGTATTGTCCTGGTTGTATTGTCCTGGTCTGTCCTGGTTGTATTGTCCTGGATGTATTGTCCTGGATGTATTGTCCTGCTTGTATTGTCCTGGTTGTATTGTCCTGGTTGTATTGTCCTGGTCTGTCCTGGTTGTATTGTCCTGGTTGTATTGCCCTGGTCTGTCCTGGTTGTATTGTCCTGGTCTGTCCTGGTTGTATTGTCCTGGTCTGTCCTGGTTGTATTGTCCTGGTCTGTCCTGTAGTCTGATGGTCAGGTTATATTGTCCTGGTTGTATTGTCCTGGTCTGTCCTGGTTGTATTGTCCTGGTCTGTCCTGGTTATATTGTCCTGGTCTGTTATGGTTATATTGCCCTGGTCTGTCCTGGTTGTATTGTCCTGGTTGTATTGTCCTGGCCTGTCCTGGTTGTATTGTCCTGGTCTGTCCTGTAGTCTGATGGTCAGGTTATATTGTCCTGGTTGTATTGTTCTGGTCTGTCCTGGTTGTATTGTCCTGGTTGTATTGTCCTGGTCTGTCCTGTAGTCTGATGGTCAGGTTATATTGTCCTGGTTGTATTGTCCTGGTCTGTTATGGTTATATTGTCCTGGTCTGTCCTGGATGTATTGTCCTGGTCTGTCCTGGTTGTATTGTCCTGGTCTGTCCTGGTTGTATTGTCCTGGTTGTATTGTCCTGGTCTGTCCTGGTTATATTGTCCTGGTCTATCCTGGTTGTATTGTCCTGGTCTGTCCTGGTTGTATTGTCCTGGTCTGTTATGGTTATATTGTCCTGGTCTGTCCTGGTTGTATTGTCCTGGTCTGTCCTGTAGTCTGATGGTCAGGTTATATTGTCCTGGTTGTATTGTCCTGGTCTGTCCTGGTTGTATTGTCCTGGTCTGTCCTGGTTGTATTGTCCTGGTCTGTCCTGGTTGTATTGTCCTGGTTGTATTGTCCTGGTTGTATTGTCCTGGTCTGTCCTGGTTTTATTGATGGAGTTGTCCCTGTATGTGTCCTATGCTGGGGACATTTCCAACTGTCCATCAATGAAGTTTATACAATTCAACCATATCTACAGATGGTGATACATGCCGGTCGGTTGGCTGGTATGTCTTTGGCTTAGATCATGCATTTGATGTTGTTGGTCTCCCTAGCATCACTGTGTGGTTGTATTATTACCAGAGTGGGATACGAGTTGTGTGGCATGTCGTTGAGAAAATGTTATCCATGTTACCACTAACAGACTCTGTTTGTGACCTTACTGCAGGGTAAACAGACTGTTCATACTGCAGGGTGATCAGACTGTGTTTGTGTTCATACTGCAGGGTAAACAGACTGTGTTCATACTGCAGGGTAAACAGACTGTGTTCATACTGCAGGGTAAACAGACTGTGTTTGTGTTCATACTGCAGGGTAAACATACTGTGTTTGTGTTCATACTGCAGGGTAAACAGACTGTGTTCATACTGCAGGGTAAACAGACTGTGTTTGTGTTCATACTGCAGGGTAAACAGACTGTGTTTGTGTTCATACTGCACTGTGTTCATACTGCAGGGTAAACAGACTGTGTTTGTGTTCATACTGCAGGGTAAACAGACTGTGTTCATAGGGTAAACAGACTGTGTTTGTGTTCATAAGGGTAAACAGACTGTGTTTGTGTTCATACTGCAGGGTAAACAGACTGTGTTCATACTGCAGGGTAAACAGACTGTGTTTGTGTTCATTGCAGGGTAAACAGACTGTGTCATACTGCAGGGTAAACAGACTGTGTTTGTGTTCATACTGCAGGGTAAACAGACTGTGTTTGTGTTCATACTGCAGGGTAAACAGACTGTGTTTGTGTTCATACTGCAGGGTAAACAGACTGTGTTCATACTTTGTGTTCATACTGCAGGGTAAACAGACTGTGTTTGTGTTCATACTGCAGGGTAAACAGACTGTGTTTGTGTTCATACTGCAGGGTAAACAGACTGTGTTTGTGTTCATACTGCAGGGTAAACAGACTGTGTTCATACTGTAAACAGGGTAAACAGACTGTGTTCATACTGCAGGGTAAACAGACTGTGTTTGTGTTCATACTGCAGGGTAAACAGACTGTGTTTGTGTTCATACTGCAGGGTAAACAGACTGTGTTTGTGTTCATACTGCAGGGTAAACATACTCTGTTTGTGTTCATACTGCAGGGTAAACAGACTGTGTTCATACTGCAGGGTAAACAGACTGTGTTCATACTGCAGGGTGAACAGACTGGGTTTGTGTTCATACTGCAGGGTAAACAGACTGTGTTTGTGTTCATACTGCAGGGTAAACAGACTGTGTTTGTGTTCATACTGCAGGGTAAACAGACTGTGTTTGTGTTCATACTGCAGGGTAAACAGACTGTGTTTGTGTTCATACTGCAGGGTAAACAGACTGTGTTTGTGTTCATACTGCAGGGTAAACAGACTGTGTTCATACTGCAGGGTAAACAGACTGTGTTCATACTGCAGGGTAAACAGACTGTTTGTGTCCTTACTGCAGGGTAAACAGACTGTGTTTGTGTTCATACTGCAGGGTAAACAGACTGTGTTTGTGTTCATACTGCAGGGTAAACAGGCTGTGTTCATACTGCAGGGTAAACAGACTGTGTTTGTGTTCATACTGCAGGGTAAACAGACTGTGTTTGTGTTCATACTGCAGGGTAAACAGACTGTGTTTGTGTCCTTACTGCAGGTTAAACAGACTCTGTTTGTGTTCATACTGCAGGGTAAACAGACTGTGTTCATACTGCAGGGTAAACAGACTGTGTTTGACTGTGTTTGTGTTCATACTGCAGGGTAAACAGACTGTGTTTGTGTTCATACTGCAGGGTAAACAGACTGTGTTTGTGTTCATACTGCAGGGTAAACAGACTGTGTCATACTGTGTTCATACTGCAGGGTAAACAGACTGTTTGTTCATACTGCAGGGTAAACAGACTGTGTTTTGTGTTGTGTTCATACTGCAGGGTAAACAGACTGTGTTTGTGTTCATACTGCAGGGTAAACAGACTGTGTTTGTGTTCATACTGCAGGGTAAACAGACTGTGTTTGTGTTCATACTGCAGGGTAAACAGACTGTGTTTGTGTTCATACTGCAGGGTAAACAGACTGTGTTCATACTGCAGGGTAAACAGACTGTGTTTGTGTTCATACTGCAGGGTAAACAGACTGTGTTTGTGTTCATACTGCAGGGTAAACAGACTGTGTTCATACTGCAGGGTAAACAGACTGTGTTTGTGTTCATACTGCAGGGTAAACAGACTGTGTTCATACTGTAAACAGACTGTGTTTGTGTTCATACTGCAGGGTAAACAGACTGTGTTTGTGTTCATACTGCAGGGTAAACAGAGTTCATACTGCAGGGTTTGTGTTCATACTGCAGGGTAAACAGACTGTGTTTGTGTTCATACTGCAGGGTAAACAGACTGTGTTTGTGTTCATACTGCAGGGTAAACAGACTGTGTTTGTGTTCATACTGCAGGGTAAACAGACTGTGTTTGTGTTCATACTGCAGGTAAACAGTAAACAGACTGTGTTTGTGTTCATACTGCAGGGTAAACAGACTGTGTTTGTGTGCAGGGTCAGACTGTGTTTGTTCATACTGCAGGGTAAACAGACTGTGTTTGTGTTCATACTGTAAACAGACTGTGTTTGTGTTCATACTGCAGGGTAAACAGACTGTGTTTGTGTTCATACTGCAGGGTAAACAGACTGTGTTTGTGTGTTTGTGTTCATACTGCAGGGTAAACAGACTGTGTTTTGTGTTCATACTGCAGGGTAAACAGACTGTGTTTGTGTCCATACTGCAGGGTAAACAGACTGTGTTTGTGTTCATACTGCAGGGTAAACAGACTGTGTTTGTGTCATACTGCAGGGTAAACATACTACTGCAGGGTAAACAGACTGTGTTTGTGTTCATACTGCAGGGTAAACAGACTGTGTTTGTGTTCATACTGCAGGGTAAACAGACTGTGTTTGTGTTCATACTGCAGGGTAAACAGACTGTGTTTGTGTTCATACTGCAGGGTAAACAGACTGTGTTTGTGTTCATACTGCAGGGTAAACAGACTGTGTTTGTGTTCATACTTCAGATACTGCAGGGTAAACAGACTGTGTTTGTGTTCATACTGCAGGGTAAACAGACTGTGTTTGTGTTCATACTGCAGGGTAAACAGACTGTGTTTGTGTTCATACTGCAGGGTAAACAGACTGTGTTTGTGTTCATACTGCAGGGTAAACAGACTGTGTTTGTGTACTCATACTGTGTTCATACTGGGTAAACAGACTGTGTTTGTGTGTTCATACTGCAGGGTAAACAGACTGTTTGTGTTCATACTGCAGGGTAAACAGACTGTGTTTGTGTTCATACTGCAGGGTAAACAGACTGTGTTTGTGTTCATACTGCAGGGTAAACAGACTGTGTTCATACTGCAGGGTAAACAGACTGTGTTTGTGTCCTTACTGCAGGGTAAACAGACTGTGTTCATACTGCAGGGTAAACAGACTGTTTGTGTTCATACTGCAGGGTAAACAGACTGTGTTCATACTGCAGGGTAAACAGACTGTGTTCATACTGCAGGGTAAACAGACTGTGTTCATACTGCAGGGTAAACAGACTGTGTTCATACTGCAGGGTAAACAGACTGTTTGTGTTCATACTGCAGGGTAAACAGACTGTGTTTGTGTTCATACTGTGTTTGTGTTCATACTGCAGGGTAAACAGACTGTGTTTGTGTTCATACTGCAGGGTAAACAGACTGCAGGGTTTGTGTTCATACTGCAGGGTAAACAGACTGTGTTTGTGTTCATACTGTGTTTGTGTTGCAGGGTAAACAGACTGTGTTTGTGTTCATACTGGTAAACAGACTGTGTTTACTGCAGGGTAAACAGACTGTGTTTGTGTTCATTTGTGTGTTCATACTGCAGGGTAAACAGACTGTGTTTGTGTTCATACTGCAGGGTAAACAGACTGTGTTTGTGTTCATACTGCACTGTGGTAAACAGACTGTGTTTGTGTTCATACTGCAGGGTAAACAGACTGTGTTTGTGTTCATACTGCAGGGTAAACAGACTGTGTTTTGTTGTCATACTGCAGGGTAAACAGACTGTGTTTTGTTCATACTGCAGGGTAAACAGACTGTTTGTTTGTGTCCAGGGTAAACAGACTGTGCAGGGTAAACAGACTGTGTTTGTGTCCATACTGCAGGGTAAACAGACTGTGCAGGGTTGTGTTCATACTGCAGGGTAAACAGACTGTGTTTGTGTTCATACTGCAGGGTAAACAGACTGTGTTTGTGTAAACAGACCATACTGCAGGGTAAACAGACTGTGTTCATACTGCAGGGTAAACAGACTGTGTTTGTGTCCTTACTGCAGGGTAAACAGACTGTGTTTGTGTTCATACTGCAGGGTAAACAGACTGTGTTTGTGTTCATACTGCAGGGTAAACAGACTGTGTTTGTGTTCATACTGCAGGGTAAACAGACTGTGTTTGTGTTCATACTGCAGGGTAAACAGACTGTGTTTGTGTTCATACTGCAGGGTAAACAGACTGTGTTTGTGTTCATACTGCAGGGTAAACAGACTGTGTTTGTGCCCATACTGCAGGGTAAACAGACTGTTTGTGTTCATACTGCAGGGTAAACAGACTGTTTGTGTTCATACTGCAGGGTAAACAAACTGTGTTTGTGTTCATACTGCAGGGTAAACAGACTGTGTTTGTGTACTGCAGGGTAAACAGATACTGCAGGGTAAACAGACTGTGTTTGTGTTCATACTGCAGGGTAAACAGACTGTGTTTGTGTTCATACTGCAGGGTAAACAGACTGTGTTTGTGTTCATACTGCAGGGTCATACTGCAGGGTAAACAGACTGTGTTTGTGTTCATACTGCAGGGTAAACAGACTGTGTTTGTGTTCATACTGCAGGGTAAACAGACTGTGTTTGTGTTCATACTGCAGGGTAAACAGACTGTGTTTGTGTTCATACTGCAGGGTAAACAGACTGTGTTTGTGTTCATACTGCAGGGTAAACAGACTGTGTTCATACTGCAGGGTAAACAGACTGTGTTTGTGTTCATACTGCAGGGTAAACAGACTGTGTTTGTGTTCATACTGCAGGGTAAACAGACTGTGTTTGTGTTCATACTGCAGGGTAAACAGACTGTGTTTGTGTTCATACTGCAGGGTAAACAGACTGTGTTTGTGTTCATACTGCAGGGTAAACAGACTGTGTTTGTGTTCATACTGCAGGGTAAACAGACTGTGTTTGTGTTCATACTGCAGGGTAAACAGACTGTGTTCATACTGCAGGGTAAACAGACTGTGTTTGTGTTCATACTGTGTTCATACTGCAGGGTAAACAGACTGTGTTTGTGTTCATACTGCAGGGTAAACAGACTGTGTTCATACTGCAGGGTAAACAGACTGTGTTCATACTGCAGGGTAAACAGACTGTGTTCATACTGCAGGGTAAACAGACTGTGTTCATACTGCAGGGTAAACAGACTGTTTGTGTCCTTACTGCAGGGTAAACAGACTGTGTTTGTGTTCATACTGCAGGGTAAACAGACTGTGTTTGTGTTCATACTGCAGGGTAAACAGACTGTGTTCATACTGCAGGGTAAACAGACTGTTTGTGTTCATACTGCAGGGTAAACAGACATACTGCAGGGTAAACAGACTGTGTTTGTGTTCATACTGCAGGGTAAACAGACTGTGTTTGTGTTCATACTGCAGGGTAAACAGACTGTGTTTGTGTTCATACTGCAGGGTAAACAGACTGTTTGTTCATACTGCAGGGTAAACAGACTGTGTTCATACTGTAAACAGACTGTTTGTGTCCATACTGCAGGGTAAACAGACTGTGTTTGTGTTCATACTGCAGGGTAAACAGACTGTGTTTGTGTTCATACTGCAGGGTACTGTGTTCAGGGTAAACAGACTGTGTTTGTGTTCATACTGCAGGGTAAACAGACTGTGTTTGTGTTCATACTGCAGGGTAAACAGACTGTGTTTGTGTCCTTACTGCAGGTTAAACAGACTCTGTTTGTGTTCATACTGCAGGGTAAACAGACTGTGTTCATACTGCAGGGTAAACAGACTGTGTTTGTGTTCATACTGCAGGGTAAACAGACTGTGTTTGTGTTCATACTGCAGGGTAAACAGACTGTGTTTGTGTTCATACTGCAGGGTAAACAGACTGTGTTTGTGTTCATACTGCAGGGTAAACAGACTGTGTTCATACTGCAGGGTAAACAGACTGTGTTTGTGTTCATACTGCAGGGTAAACAGACTGTGTTTGTGTCCTTACTGCAGGGTAAACAGACTGTGTTTGTGTCCATACTGCAGGGTAAACAGACTGTTTGTTACTGCAGGGTAAACAGACTGTGTTTGTGTTCATACTGCAGGGTAAACAGACTGTGTTTGTGTTTGTGTTCATACTGCAGGGTAAACAGACTGTGTTTGTGTTCATACTGCAGGGTAAACAGACTGTGTTTGTGTTCATACTGCAGGGTAAAAACTGTGTTCATACTGCAGGGTAAACAGACTGTGTTTGTGTTCATACTGCAGGGTAAACAGACTGTGTTTGTGTTCATACTGCAGGGTAAACAGACTGTGTTTGTGTTCATACTGCAGGGTAAACAGACTGTGTTTGTGTTCATACTGCAGGGTAAACAGACTGTGTTTGTGTTCATACTGCAGGGTAAACAGACTGTGTTCATACTGCAGGGTAAACAGACTGTGTTTGTGTTCATACTGCAGGGTAAACAGACTGTGTTTGTGTTCATACTGCAGGGTAAACAGACTGTGTTTGTGTTCATACTGCAGGGTAAACAGACTGTTTGTGTTCATACTGCAGGGTAAACAGACTGTGTTTGTGTTCATACTGCAGGGTAAACAGACTGTGTTTGTGTTCATACTGCAGGGTAAACAGACTGTGTTTGTGTTCATACTGCAGGGTAAACAGACTGTGTTCATACTGCAGGGTAAACAGACTGTGTTCATACTGCAGGGTAAACAGACTGTGTTCATACTGCAGGGTAAACAGACTGTTTGTGTCCTTACTGCAGGGTAAACAGACTGTGTTTGTGTTCATACTGCAGGGTAAACAGACTGTGTTTGTGTTCATACTGCAGGGTAAACAGACTGTGTTCATACTGCAGGGTAAACAGACTGTGTTTGTGTTCATACTGCAGGGTAAACAGACTGTGTTTGTGTTCATACTGCAGGGTAAACAGACTGTGTTTGTGTTCATACTGCAGGGTAAACAGACTCTGTTTGTGTTCATACTGCAGGGTAAACAGACTGTGTTTGTGTTCATACTGCAGGGTAAACAGACTGTGTTTGTGTTCATACTGCAGGGTAAACAGACTGTGTTTGTGTTCATACTGCAGGGTAAACAGACTGTGTTTGTGTTCATACTGCAGGGTAAACAGACTGTGTTTGTGTTCATACTGCAGGGTAAACAGACTGTGTTCATACTGCAGGGTAAACAGACTGTGTTTGTGTCCATACTGCAGGGTAAACAGACTGTGTTTGTGTCCTTACTGCAGGGTAAACAGACTGTGTTTGTGTCCATACTGCAGGGTAAACAGACTGTGTTTGTGTTCATACTGCAGGGTAAACAGACTCTGTTTGTGCCCATACTGCAGGGTAAACAGACTGTGTTCATACTGCAGGGTAAACAGACTGTGTTTGTGTCCTTACTGCAGGGTAAACAGACTGTGTTTGTGTCCTTACTGCAGGGTAAACAGACTGTGTTTGTGTTCATACTGCAGGGTAAACAGACTGTGTTTGTGTTCATACTGCAGGGTAAACAGACTGTGTTTGTGTCCATACTGCAGGGTAAACAGACTGTTTGTGTTCATACTGCAGGGTAAACAGACTGTGTTTGTGTTCATACTGCAGGGTAAACAGACTGTGTTTGTGTTCATACTGCAGGGTAAACAGACTGTGTTTGTGTTCATACTGCAGGGTAAACAGACTGTGTTTGTGTTCATACTGCAGGGTAAACAGACTGTTTGTGTTCATACTGCAGGGTAAAGACAGACTACTGTTTGTGTTCATACTGCAGGGTAAACAGACTGTGTTTGTGTTCATACTGCAGGGTAAACAGACTGTGTTTGTGTTCATACTGCAGGGTAAACAGACTGTTTGTGTTCATACTGCAGGGTAAACAGACTGTGTTTGTGTTCATACTGCAGGGTAAACAGACTGTGTTTGTGTTCATACTGCAGGGTGAACAGACTGTGTTTGTGTTCATACTGCAGGGTACTGCAGGGTAAACAGACTGTGTTTGTGTTCATACTGCAGGGTAAACAGACTGTGTTTGTGTTCATACTGCAGGGTAAACAGACTGTGTTTGTGTTCATACTGCAGGGTAAACAGACTGTGTTTGTGTTCATACTGCAGGGTAAACAGACTGTGTTTGTGTTCATACTGCAGGGTAAACAGACTGTGTTTGTGTTCATACTGCAGGGTAAACAGACTGTGTTTGTGTTCATACTGCAGGGTAAACAGACTGTGTTTGTGTTCATACTGCAGGGTAAACAGACTGTGTTTGTGTTCATACTGCAGGGTAAACAGACTGTGTTTGTTCATACTGCAGGGTAAACAGACTGTGTTTGTGTCCATACTGCAGGGTAAACAGACTGTGTTTGTGTTCATACTGCAGGGTAAACAGACTGTGTTTGTGTTCATACTGCAGGGTAAACAGACTGTGTTTGTGTTCATACTGCAGGGTAAACAGACTGTGTTTGTGTTCATGTTTGTGTTCATACTGCAGGGTAAACAGACTGTGTTTGTGTTCATACTGCAGGGTAAACAGACTGTGTTTGTGTTCATACTGCAGGGTAAACAGACTGTGTTTGTGTTCATACTGCAGGGTAAACAGACTGTGTTTGTGTTTGTGTTCATACTGCAGGGTAAACAGACTGTGTTTGTGTTCATACTGCAGGGTAAACAGACTGTGTTTGTGTTCATACTGCAGGGTAAACAGACTGTGTTTGTGTTCATACTGCAGGGTAAACAGACTGTGACTGTGTTTGTGTTCATACTGCAGGGTAAACAGACTGTGTTTGTGTTCATACTGCAGGGTAAACAGACTGTGTTTGTGTTCATACTGCAGGGTAAAACAGACTGCAGGGTGTTTGTGTTCATACTGCAGGGTAAACAGACTGTGTTTGTGTTCATACTGCAGGGTAAACAGACTCTGTTTGTGTTCATACTGCAGGGTAAACAGACTGTGTTTGTGTTCATACTGCAGGGTAAACAGACTGTGTTTGTGTTCATACTGCAGGGTAAACAGACTGTGTTTGTGTTCATACTGCAGGGTAAACAGACTGTGTTCATTTGTGTTCATACTGCAGGGTAAACAGACTGTGTTTGTGTTCATACTGCAGGGTAAACAGACTGTGTTTGTGTTCATACTGCAGGGTTGTTTGTGTTCATACTGCAGGGTAAACAGACTGTGTTTGTGTTCATACTGCAGGGTAAACAGACTGTGTTCATACTGGGTTCATACTGCAGGGTAAACAGACTGTGTTTGTGTTCATACTGCAGGGTAAACAGACTGTGTTTGTGTTCATACTGCAGGGTAAACAGACTGTGTTCATACTGCAGGGTAAACAGACTGTGTTTGTGTTCATACTGCAGGGTAAACAGACTGTTTGTGTTCATACTGTGTAAACAGACTGTGTTTACTGCAGGGTAAACAGACTGTGTTTGTGTTCATACTGCAGGGTAAACAGACTGTGTTCATACTGCAGGGTAAACAGACTGTGTTCATACTGCAGGGTAAACAGACTGTGTTTGTGTTCATACTGCAGGGTAAACAGACTGTGTTTGTGTTCATACTGCAGGGTAAACAGACTGTGTTTGTGTTCATACTGCAGGGTAAACAGACTGTGTTTGTGTTCATACTGCAGGGTAAACAGACTGTGTTTGTGTTCATACTGCAGGGTAAACAGACTGTGTTTGTGTTCATACTGCAGGGTAAACAGACTGTGTTCATACTGCAGGGTAAACAGACTGTGTTTGTGTTCATACTGCAGGGTAAACAGACTGTGTTTGTGTTCATACTGCAGGGTAAACAGACTGTGTTTGTGTTCATACTGCAGGGTAAACAGACTGTGTTTGTGTTCATACTGCAGGGTAAACAGACTGTGTTTGTGTTCATACTGCAGGGTAAACAGACTGTGTTTGTGTTCATACTGCAGGGTAAACAGACTGTGTTTGTGTTCATACTGCAGGGTAAACAGACTGTGTTTGTGTTCATACTGCAGGGTAAACAGACTGTGTTTGTGTTCATACTGCAGGGTAAACAGACTGTGTTTGTGTTCATACTGCAGGGTAAACAGACTGTGTTTGTGACTGTTCATACTGCAGGGTAAACAGACTGTGTTTGTGTTCATACTGCAGGGTAAACAGACTGTGTTTGTGTGCAGGGTAAACAGACTGTTTGTTCATACTGCAGGGTAAACAGACTGTGTTTGTGTTCATACTGCAGGGTAAACAGACTGTGTTTGTGTTCATACTGCAGGGTAAACAGACTGTGTTTGTGTTCATACTGCAGGGTAAACAGACTCTGTTTGTGTTCATACTGCAGGGTAAACAGACTGTGTTCATACTGCAGGGTAAACAGACTGTGTTTGTGTTCATACTGCAGGGTAAACAGACTGTGTTTGTGTTCATACTGCAGGGTAAACAGACTGTGTTTGTGTTCATACTGCAGGGTAAACAGACTGTGTTTGTGTTCATACTGCAGGGTAAACAGACTGTGTTTGTGTTCATACTGCAGGGTAAACAGACTGTTTGTGTTCATACTGCAGGGTAAACAGACTGTGTTTGTGTTCATACTGCAGGGTAAACAGACTGTGTTTGTGTTCATACTGCAGGGTGAACAGACTGTGTTTGTGTTCATACTGCAGGGTAAACAGACTGTGTTTGTGTTCATACTGCAGGGTAAACAGACTGTGTTTGTGTTCATACTGCAGGGTAAACAGACTGTGTTTGTGTTCATACTGCAGGGTAAACAGACTGTGTTTGTGTTCATACTGCAGGGTAAACATACTCTGTTTGTGTTCATACTGCAGGGTAAACAGACTGTGTTCATACTGCAGGGTAAACAGACTGTGTTCATACTGCAGGGTAAACAGACTGTGTTTGTGTTCATACTGCAGGGTAAACAGACTGTGTTTGTGTTCATACTGCAGGGTAAACAGACTGTGTTCATACTGCAGGGTAAACAGACTGTGTTCATACTGCAGGGTAAACAGACTGTGTTCATACTGCAGGGTAAACAGACTGTGTTTGTGTTCATACTGCAGGGTAAACAGACTGTGTTTGTGTTCATACTGCAGGGTAAACAGACTGTGTTTGTGTTCATACTGCAGGGTAAACAGACTGTGTTTGTGTTCATACTGCAGGGTAAACAGACTGTGTTTGTGTTCATACTGCAGGGTAAACAGACTGTGTTTGTGTTCATACTGCAGGGTAAACAGACTGTGTTTGTGTTCATACTGCAGGGTAAACAGACTGTGTTTGTGTTCATACTGCAGGGTAAACAGACTGTGTTTGTGTTCATACTGCAGGGTAAACAGACTGTGTTTGTGTTCATACTGCAGGGTAAACAGACTGTTTGTGTTCATACTGCAGGGTAAACAGACTGTGTTTGTGTTCATACTGCAGGGTAAACAGACTGTGTTTGTGTTCATACTGCAGGGTAAACAGACTGTGTTTGTGTTCATACTGTAAACACTGTGTTTGTGGGTAAACAGACTGTGTTGTAAACAGACTGTGTTCATACTGCAGGGTAAACAGACTGTGTTTGTGTCCATACTGCAGGGTAAACAGACTGTGTTTGTGTTCATACTGCAGGGTAAACAGACTGTGTTTGTGTTCATACTGCAGGGTAAACAGACTGTGTTTGTGTTCATACTGCAGGGTAAACAGACTGTGTTTGTGTTCATACTGCAGGGTAAACAGACTGTGTTTGTGTTCATACTGCAGGGTAAACAGACTGTGTTTGTGTTCATACTGCAGGGTAAACAGACTGTGTTTGTGTTCATACTGCAGGGTAAACAGACTGTGTTTGTGTTCATACTGCAGGGTAAACAGACTGTGTTTGTGTTCATACTGCAGGGTAAACAGACTGTTCATACTGTTTGTGTTCATACTGCAGGGTAAACAGACTGTGTTTGTGTTCATACTGCAGGGTAAACAGACTGTGTTTGTGTTCATACTGCAGGGTAAACAGACTGTGTTTGTGTTCATACTGCAGGGTAAACAGACTGTGTTTGTGTTCATACTGCAGGGTAAACAGACTGTGTTCATACTGCAGGGTAAACAGACTGTGTTTGTGTTCATACTGCAGGGTAAACAGACTGTGTTTGTGTTCATACTGCAGGGTAAACAGACTGTGTTTGTGTTCATACTGCAGGGTAAACAGACTGTGTTCATACTGCAGGGTAAACAGACTGTGTTTGTGTTCATACTGCAGGGTAAACAGACTGTGTTTGTGTTCATACTGCAGGGTAAACAGACTGTGTTTGTGTTCATACTGCAGGGTAAACAGACTGTGTTTGTGTTCATACTGCAGGGTAAACAGACTGTGTTTGTGTTCATACTGCAGGGTAAACAGACTGTGTTTGTGTTCATACTGCAGGGTAAACAGACTGTGTTTGTGTTCATACTGCAGGGTAAACAGACTGTGTTCATACTGCAGGGTAAACAGACTGTGTTTGTGTTCATACTGCAGGGTAAACAGACTGTGTTTGTGTTCATACTGCAGGGTAAACAGACTGTGTTTGTGTCCTTACTGCAGGTTAAACAGACTCTGTTTGTGTTCATACTGCAGGGTAAACAGACTGTGTTTGTGACTGTGTTTG